>NC_041350.1:22449835-22527335 GCF_004354835.1 Perca flavescens
TTCTATACCGATGAGGACCTTGACCGAATACACACTCACACGGTGGGACTCGTGGCCAGGACCTCAAAATCAGGGTCCCCACGGGCAGACCCCCTGTGCCATACAGCCCATTATTCAGCATCAATAACTCCAAAGTCCTCTTTGGGGGGTTTTCGCGAGAAAAATGTGTGTGTGTGTAAGACGCTGACATCCTCTACTGGCAAACGGTGGTGTCAGGCGTGAACTTTTCTGGCGACATGCGCCCTCCTGGTAATAAATGGTGTGCAGCATAATGAAAATTTAACTCAGTCAATGATGCGCCTCCTGGTGGAGATGGTATTACAGTATAATACAATTTGAACTTTCTGTTAGCTCAGCCATAAACTCAAATCAGAATACTTAAAAATTAAAGTCCTACAATTTGACTCAATATCTAGTGGTTTAACATAAATCAATTTAACCTATTCAATTCCATTTGAAAAAAGTTATCTCTGCTTAAACATTTCCTAGAATGTGTTTTTTCTTTTTGTTTAATTTGTAATTGTAAATAAAAATGAGGCTATTCATTGTCTAACATAACAAGAGAATTATGAACAAATCTTGTTGCCTTAGTTAAGTTAAAAGTTTACATTTTACTGTAATTATATTGCAGATAGCAGTTTATCTTTCTGTTATAATACTGTATTGTATTTACTTTGCCAGTTACCTGTTTATAGGACCTAAATTATCAAGATAGGATTACTTGATTTTCAAATGTTTTTTTATCCGATGATCAATCAACTATACTAGTGAATTAATGAATCTATTTATAAAATGGTTATGAAAACTGTAAAAACACACCTCACTATATTGGCCCCTTCAGATGCATCTCTAAATGTTCTTGCTCAGTTATTTCTTCATAGTTTTGTTTCATACCATTAGAAACTTGGTAACAGGCTACTAAACCATGCATGCAACATCTTCATCATGTCAAACGCCTGTGCCCTAATATCTTCATTTCCTCATTCATCTATTATAACTATATAACTAGACCTAGTAACCCGGTAAAGGTTCACTAGTGGATTACAGTTCCATTACATTACATATGTCATTTAGAGGACCTTTTTCCAAAGTGACTACCAATTGCTACATATGTCAGAGGTTACTTGCGCCTCTGGAGCAATAGGGGTTAAGTGTCTTGCTCAGGGACACATTGGTTGATGTATCGAGTGGGAATTTAACCTAAAACCGTTATGCTGGAGATGGGTTTCCATCTGGCCATATTTCCAAAATACGAATAGGAAACATCATTTTAGGCTCAGGCACACATATCACTGACCATGTCTCTCTGCACTGGAGCCCTACAGTGCAGTGCCTCCCCTGCTTTACCCTATACACTACTGACTGCCCCTCCAGGACCCCCTGTAAAGCTTATATCCAACAATGATGTGTCAGCCACAGACATGATGTCAAGCAGCTGGCATCCTGGTGCAGCCACAACAACCTGTAAACTAAATGCTCAGAAGACATTGGAGATGATTGTGGACTTCAGGAAGAGCCCCCCTGAGCACCCTCCATCTGCCCTTAAAGACGATAGGCAAAGGTTCAAGATATTAACCCCATTCTACAAGTATCACACGTTCCACATTCCAGCACTTTAAATTTTCAGGAGTATCCTTCTAATACAGAAGCCCGGCAAAAGTTTGAGCTTAAAGTTCCAAATGCACTAAAAGCATCTGACACGCGCGGTTTTAAAATACCAAAGGTTTTAAATGGCCAATACTAAACAAAAAGCGCGTCTAGTCTACTCTAGTCTGTTAGCTGTCTCACTGACTGTGATCATAGTTTATTGCGATGAAACTGGCCACACCAGCTGTGAGAGCAGCATGATAGTTGTGTATCGCCACACAGATCCATTTCTACAAACAGCCTTCTATTTATTTTTGTTGATGGTGAAACACGAGAGGATGTTTATGATTGTGTGAATCAAGCTCATACTTTGTGTGCACCTAAACCATTCACAAATGTCACGGCAACTGAGTGAAAGTTTCTCTTAAAAGCCCAGTAATCATTGTGATGGCATTTATAAATGAGCTGAAAAATGGGAAGGATTGATGCAGTGGTCATGTATCCATAATCTGGACTATAAACTTGTTCTTGTAGTTTATAGTCATTATAAAAAAGTGAAATTGAAAATGAATGCAACTTAAATATTTCTTAATATAAAAATTAAATGTCCGTTGGCACAAAAAGTACAATGCCTCTACTGATGGGGGATCTGTAACATACAAAAACCTTTGCCTAAATAAGCCTTTTTCTACAATACTGCTGGTTCTGTGGTGTTGGCGCTTAAAATCTGATGCCTGCAGTGTGCCATGGAAGCATCAAATGAGGCAGGTCAAATAAACAGGGTCAAAAGAACTGCGTCAATTATCGCTTTCAGTGCGTTTGGGCCTTGATTTACAGCATACAACATATTTTCTTTTGATAGAGAGCAAAAAAAAAAGGTAGGCTTTTAATATATATAGCCTATTTCATAATTATAACTTCTGTAATATATTTAAGTTTGGAAAAGTTGGGACCTTTACCTATCCTCTTTAACATTCTTGGCTCAGTAGTCACCACTGGGACACATTCAAGAATATACAATATCCCAGGATCTGAAGTGGGATGCAAAAAAATCAACACCACTGCAAAAGGCTGAAAGAGCATACTTCCTGCTTCTGGTAAGGTTAAACAGGACTCAGGACTTGGTCAGACTCAGCTGTATTATCCAGTTTCATAAATCATTCATTGGTTGAAATCTACCATATCTATGTTTCCCCCCTCATTAACAAATAACTGTATGTATATATATAATATATATAGATTTCTTTATTTAAAAGGGACAGTGCACATTAATCAACATGAGTACAATGTCCAACATGTAAATGGGCCAGATTTAGGCAGACCGCTAATTTTCATCTGCAGTCCACAAACCCTTATAACCCTTTTTAAGCCCTGCTATTGCTATTGCTTACAAAGAAATCTGTATATTCTGTTTGATAAGATCATTACTTACCCTAGCCCAGATTTTCTTTTTTTTTTTACACTCAGCCCAACCTAGTTGCTAAAAAATGTAATATGTTTCACATGGATTAATCATGCTGCTGCATCTGTATCCTTCATAACTTGGGCTGTTTAGGTTTAAACAAACAAGCATGTTTTAACTGTGTGTTCAGGTGTGCCTGGATATTACAGAACTATGGGTCTTCATGTTGAGGTAAATTTCACAAACAGAAAAGTCAAATCCATAATTTTAAAATGTGTTCTCAGTCATCCAGGGTCAGAGGATGCATTGAATTACTCAGCAAGAGCTAAATTGTCTTAAAATAACTGCAAAAAAAAAAATCTGCAGTCCTCCATTTTAGTAAAAACATGACCAGTCAGGGTCAGTAAATTGCATTTCCATATTCCCTTGAATGCAGCAGTAGTGCAGGTGCAGATTGCAGTCCTCCTCCCACCCAATGTCTCAACTGATCTGGTTGTGACCTCTGAAGCAGAGAGGCCCAGAGGAACAGACAGTTTGGCATGAATTCAGTTTGAGGTTATTTCCAAACAAAACCTCCACGTTATTTTTATGCTATACATTTTCAATAAAGACTAATGCATTAAATATGTGTTCATTATATTTATAATTATTTAAGAGATGATTAAAGATATTTTAATACTTAATAATAATATTACAATAGGCCATAGTATGTTGTATAAAAGGCACAACATATAGCAGGGTAGATAATGTTAGTCTAGCACAGACTTTTTCTTTTACATAAAGCTAATGAAAAGGCACACAATAACAAAACTAACTTAACAATCGAGACAGAACTAGACAAGCAACTAACTGCTGGCTGCAGTGGTAGAAGAGCAACTCCTGTTTTCTGCTAGATTAAAATTGCTGTGTTTATCAATGAAGAAGGCTTTCAAGAGAGCATAGACAGCAACTTCAATTCCTTTAGTAAAGGGCTGTCTGATGGCAAATAAAGCGGGAAAATATTCTAAATATATACAGTATATAGATACTGCGCCAACCAACTCTGTTTCATGGCAGTGTGTGTGCAGATGAACAGCTTTGTCCACAAACCAGCTATCAGTTTGTGTAATATTGTATCTCAAACTTGAGGATACTTGTTGTTCAAAGGAATTCTAATTATAGCTTTTGTATGTGGTTGTTATTATATCACTTTATTATGAACCAGAACAAATCAGTTTGTTTGATTTGAGCAACTTTTATAACATGGTTTTGATATTTTAGTTATGCCACCTCATTGCTGGACTATCATACCTGATATTCAAGCTCATTTGAAGGTTTGGTGCAGTTCAGCTTTATTGCTTGCCATCCATTCTCCCTTTTTCTCACCATGGATACTTCTGATGTTGCTTCAGATCTGCATCCATCCCTACATTTCATTTACATATAGATAATATAGTATAAGCTAACAATGATGAATATATTGTTACTTTTGTAATTAACTTTAAAAGCCAAAAGGCCTAAAGGGAACTATGAATACAATTCTGAAAACTTTAAGCTCATGTATTAATAACAATACTCAAAACCATATAATTTCTATGGTCCAGACTGCTTAAAGCTGCCTACACATAAAAGCCGGCAAAATCGCTCATGCTGGCCAATCCATTGAGAGCAGTGCCGCCCAACAAGGCGCTGCTCTACCCTGGCATCATGCACCTCTCAGAATTGCCGAATTGCTCGCTTGCTCTCAGCACAATTACATTTTTTCACTCAAATTCTAAATCAAACAGAACATCTTAAAGGCCCCTTTCAGTGTATTTTGACATACTTATGGTATTTCATATTTTCATGACAATTTTGAGTAACAAGTGAGAGATTCTGTGTTGTTCTAATAATTGTCTCATTTGTGGTCTGATAAACACTGACTTTATCAAATTGGAAGTTTCTAATATATTATAGAAGAGTTTAGACCAAAGATTGGCAAACGAGACACAACTGTTTTTAGAACATTGCAGTTTCAGCAGTCTACAAACCAGCTAATGGTGTTGCTGCGACTCAGCTGGTCAAGACTCCAGAGGCTGGTTTTAAAACGTTAGAGACATCTTCTGTTTCAACAGAAGTCAGCTGGTCGAGTGAGCTTACAAACTATAGAAATAAAATGATCCATAATGCATTTATTTCTGTTTACAAACTGTCAGCTGGTGGAAATGGCAGTTTTAGGCGGTGGCTCAGCGAAGCGCTGCAACCAGGGTTTGTGGTGCAGCAATTTAGAGAGAGATTGAAGAGAGGGAGCTGCGTTATAAAGTTGAGAATCAGAACTACAATATATGAAATATATTTTGATGAATGTTATGTACATGTAAGATAAAAATATGTATAATAATTATTATTAATTAATTTTGTATTGATGGGGAGAAAAAATGTATTAATTTAGTATAAAAACTAATAATGAAGAAATTAATTTCAAATAATGCCAAATATTTGTCTGCTTATATGCTAAAACTTTCAGGGTTTGTAGCGTATGGTTTAAATTGTAGTCTTAAATTGAGCTAATGTTACCACATTTAAAAGAAAACACTGTTACACACAATCTGTCATGTTCAAGTCCCCATCCTGACCACGCCCATCCCCACTCTGGCCATGCCTTTACCATGTGGCGAACATGAGGTGTGTTTAGGGTCCCCTCATTGTCCAGGCCCTCCCCTACACATTAGGTGAGTTTGACGTGGTGTGAACTCAAATATCAACTGAACAGATAAGAGCACGCTGACATGCACAAGCATATACAGATATTTTGAAGAATGTTATGAATATTTATTATAATTATTAATTTTTGCTAATGAGGAAAAATGTATCCATTTAGTATGTACACTTGTCATTGGCTTAATTTTTGGAAAAAAAACTAATAATAAATTTAAAAATAATTATTTTTATTTCAAGTTAAGCCAAAAGCATTCGTCTGTTTATATGCTGAAAGGTTTCAGGGTTCGTTTGGTTTCGATTGTTGTCTCAAATTGAGCTACTGACGCCGTTTAAAAGAAAATACTGTTACACACGTATGTCATGTTCAAGTCCCCATCCCGACCCACGCCCATCCCCCTCCGGCCATGTGGCAAGTGTGTGTGCCGGAGTCCCCATGGTGTCCAGCCCCTCCCCCTCATGTAAGCTGTGAACTCTAAGGCCAGATCTTTACTGCATGGGCGAGAGCAGGCTGGAGTCATGGATCAGGGAGATGGTGAGTCTAAAATTGATTTTACTGCCATTTAAACCGTTTACAATTCTGTTTAAAATAGATTTGTACTGTTATCACATGTAAACCAACTCTTATAGATTAATTTGAAAGTAAAATGTTAGAAGGCTAACTTATATCTTGTCAGCCAAATAAGTTAATGCTAGCTAGTTTAATGGCAGCTAACATTACAGTTTATAAACCAACACCATCTTAGTTTACAGTAAATTGTGCCGTCGTCGTGTCAAATGGAAACCTTAGTTTAGGACAGTAGCAGGTGTGGTTCTCAGGACCAGGTCAGCCATTTAGTAACGTGCACATGCCGTGACCTGTCGCCATTTTGCAACTTTTTACCATACGTATGTGTGTGTGGGGTGGAGGGGGGTTTAAACAAAAGTATAAATCAAGAGAGATGGCTGCAATAATGTTAAATGCACTGATACTGAGCTGAAATGAAGTGTGCTGCAACATGTGTCTTATAGTCAGAATCAGATAGTGCTGTGTGGGGGGGGGGGGGTGGGGTGTTGAGTGAGAAGGAGTGGTGACTACAGAAGGAGAGGTGGCTGGGGAACTATTTTCTCCAGAGAGATAAATATGTTGTACTTTTCCCATATAAAAAAAAACATCCTTTTATCGAAAATATGGACATACAGTGTTATACTACCTCTTTGATGGTGCATGTGACACGTACTGCCTAATCTACTGTTAATAAACTGGAGAAATGCAGCTAAAATGTGTGACTAATATGATATATGATATGACTTGCAGGAAGAAGATTTGACAACCATTCATGGTCACCGTGACAGCCCTTTCAATTCTTCAGGTCAGTAAAGTGATAATTAGGACAACTCGTAATATGAATTTGCACTTAATGATCTCTTTTTGGTCATTTTGCTGGTACACATTAAATGTCTGCTATAGAATGTTTGTTTGGAAATATTGTCATGGAAATCAGTGTTGGTTTGGGGCATGAGACTCAGAAAGTTGATGTGTTGCATGGCAAAGGACCAATAGTACGAGTATTCCACCTGCATTTTTGTTGATAAATCCAACTTTCTGAGTCTCATGCAGGGTTATCTCTGCCATTATAGAGCTTAGGGGCAGGGCCAAAGCGTATAAACATAAAAACAATTTGGACATTATCTGGACTGCGAACATAGAGACTGTATAGAAGCCGATGAACAGGAGGGGCTCCTGCTTGTTGTCTTCTGGACACATGCTGTATGATGGACACAAACAGTGTCACAACCACACACACACCATGCATTTTGCACACGCAGCCCCAGGTACAGCCCACACATTAGATAGTGTGTGGTGGAAAAGAGAGGTGAAAAGATAGGGACTTGTGTTTGTGAGTATAAAGTTAATAATCATTTGCATAATAGATGTGAATGTAGAATTTTAGTCTGTGTACAGTATATCTGTTGGTAATTGCTATAACTCCTCAAGACCCAAGCCAAGTTCCCGTGTCCTGCTTGCTACCTGCTGGTTTAAAGTGAAACGGTTAGCCAGCCCGGCACAGAGCTAGCGACAACTTTAGCTAAGGTTCACTCACCAACCGTGGGCTGACCTTTAAGGTGGACAAGCTATTCTCATTTTAGTGACAAGCTCCTCCAAGTTTTGCTTCTAATGATCTTTCCCTAGCTGCAACCAACAACAACTCGGCTAAGCTTTTGCAAAAATAACTGTTTAATGACATCACCAATATGCAAATGAATGTGTGACGTCATTGCACCTAAGCGCTCTGAAATCTCAGGAAAACCCTGTCATGCACTGTCACACATCAAACAATGCAATGTATGAAACATCCTCAACATTCTATGGCTGCCATCTTATAGTTTACCAAATGAGATTACCCTGATGCTCTATAACGTTTCAATTTGATCTATTTAAGTTCTGTTGTAAACATTTATCTCCTGTCATATCTTTACTAATGACTATAACCCCATTAACACTCTCTGACAGTGCCTTGAAGAAATAGATACTTGGATGTCACAGAACTTCCTCCAGCTTAACAAAAATAAAACTGAGATGGTAGTTTTTGGAAATGAGGAGGAAAGTTGCAAACTTTCTACCTTGCTTTAAAGGAAGGGCTTAATAGCAAAGAAAGTGGTAAAAAAAACAACCTTGGTATCCTTAAATTTTAGCAGTCACATTAAAACAGTCATAAAATCATTATACCTTCATTTTAAAAATATCAATAAACTAAAAGAATATATTTCAAAGGAGGATCTTGAAAAAATCATACATACTTTCATTTCTAGTGGGATTGATTATTGCAATGTGCTGGACTCCCTAAAAAGACTTTAAAACCTCTCCAAATGGTACAGAATAGTGCAGCCAGGATCCTTACTAAAACAAAAAGAACAGATCATATTACGCCAGTCTTAAAGTCCTTACACTGGCTCCCAATTTAATACAGAATTGATTCTAAGGCTCTTCTGTTAGTTTTTAAGACACTAAAGGGGATGGGACCTTCCATGGAACTACCTGCATGACATATTCCAACAACATTCTCAACCAAGACACCTTAGATTAAAACATAAGCAACTACTACTGAAACCTACTGTCAGAACAAAACAGGGGGGAAGCAGCTTTTTAACCACTATGGTGTCGATCTTTTGGACCAGCTTCCAGAGAACATAAAAATCTGAACTTGGAAATTGAGATCGCCACTCATAGAAAACATTCTCAAAACCGTGATCTGAATGTAATAACACTAATTCACAAATGTGTAGATTTATTTTACCATTGATACAATGACAGTAGCAAATTTGTAATGCAACGTTTACTGATTTTTATATATTATTATTATTTATATTAAATAATGATGGGTAAATGTTGCATTACAAGCTTGCAGCTATCATTGTATCTGTAAAAATTAATCTACACATTTGTGAAATTCTTTGTGTGAATATTTTTCAATAGGTGGACCATTTTCTCTCACGTTTTGCACCATATTTACCTTCATAGTAATAAATTACTGCGGCAAGGCAGAAACATTAGCTATTTGTTTAAATGTTGTTTTCCCTGTGTATGTATTTTTAAAGTGGAAAATGTAAACAGTCCAACAGCTACCTGTAATGACTGCCTATAACTGCACCCTCAATAATAATGTGATCATCAGCTACAAGTTTATGAGAAAAGTTCAGCAGCATCATAATTCAATTCAATTTTATTTATAGTATCAAATCATAACAAGAGTTATCTCGAGACACTTTACAGATTAGATCTAGACCACACTCTATAATTTACAAAGCCCCAACAATTCCCGAAAGAGCAAGCAGTTCGACAGTGGCGAGGAAAAACTCCCTCTTAGGAAGAAACCTCGAACAGCACCATAAGAAGAGCTGCAGCTAGTAACATTAGCATTATGTTTTATTATACTTAGCAACTGTAATCATTCAGTCACAGCATTCTTGCCATAGGCCCTCATACATGTTATCGGTTCATTATGGCTGCTGCTTAAACTCACGCCGTAAGTTAACTAGCCTGCAACACAAATCAAACATAGCTTACCTTTCTGTCATGCCAATGTAAACTTCCTACTTTTTAAGCAAACACACCTAGCAATCCCTTCCTCTCTGCATCCTGTTTTTATTGAACAACATGGCATCATAACTGGCTTAAGTGGGCCATTGCAGGATGATCCAGTATTTAGCCTGAGTCGTAGGTTTCATATTTTTTCCAAGTAAGGTTTTGCTTTGTGTAAGTCATTGTATTATAGATTTTGTTTTATAAAATCACAGAGTTGTACATAATCTCAAGTAATAATAAGCCTACATGAATCCCACCATAATATGTCACATTTTCATCATTAGGTTAATCTGGAAAAAAATGTTTGTTAGGCTTTATCCATCATCATCATCAGTGTCAAAGATTACAGCTTTTAAAAGGTCACCAAAAGGTTGAGTAGAGTCAGTCAGTTTAGCAGGTTATACTAACGTACGTTAGATGTGGTGTATAGTAATACTAATATGGAATGTAGTGGGAGAGGAATTCTAAAATCAATTAGTTTTAACAGAAAAATTATCAATAAGTAAATGGCATACATTTAGTTTATCTAACAACAATAATTGTTTTTTTTTTGTATTTGATCCCCAGGAAATGGACCAGAGCTCTTCTGACTCTACAGTGATCCTTGAACTAAGTTCCGTCCCTGAAAAGGAGGACATAAGTGTTCCTGAACTCAAGAGAGCAGAAAGTGTATTTGTAAGTTCACATACAATCCAATGCACAACTTGGTCTGACAATAACAGTAGTGGGGGAAATTGTCTTGGTTTTAACCTGTTAAGTCCGACGGACCTGGTACCGGTTCCACAGCACTAAGTGGTCGCAGCTATTGTAAATTTGCGCTTGTTTAAAACTCTAGGTTAATCACAGCCTCATTGAACTTTAAGACCCAACATCTTAAACTCTAGACCAATACTTTTCTGAGCCATTTTCAGAAAATATACAAATTTGGCTCACTACCACTGATGGGATTTGGCCTACTCCTCCGGTACTTAAATTTGGTATTTAATGATATGGCATTTTTCTGTAATCAATAGTATTAAAGGAGAACTCCTGGCAATTTTTACATTAATCTTGCTATACCTACTGTATGTGAGTACCGTCGATAGCAAAAAAATATGAGCCGATTCGGTGCTAGCAGCACGGAGCTAATACAGCTAACGCCCAGAGCTCCCACTCAGCTAAAACGGCAGTTTTGGGGGCATAAGATAAAGAGTGCCTTTGTGCCTCTTAACAGACACAAAATGCAATTAAAACATCTGTACAACATGAACAGGGCCCTTACATGACAACAAGATCGTTAAGCAACTTAGCCATTGTTTAAATTCACCTACCCTCTTAGCTGCTAGCTGCCGTCTGGGATGAGTGAGTGTGTTCAGCCAGGAATATTATTAATATAATTATTTGGTAATAATCATCACACAGCAGTTCTGTGTGTATTTGTAGCATATATATCCATTTTTGTGTGCGTTGGTGAGTAGGAGTCTTGCCAGTGTTGATTTTTGTGGTTTCCTTAGCCGGGCTAGCAGGCCCGGCCGGCGTCCCTGCTTCTGCTTCCTTCCCGCCCTTGGCCGACAACAATCCAACGAGCGCCCGCTGGTCTGGTGGATGTCCTCCAGAAGACCATTCAAGCCTTCGCTGCAAAAATTTTTATTTCCCACCTCAAAAATGTAGTAGTAGTACTGTAAATGTACTGTAGTGATTATGACCATATTAGTGACTATGTAACTACATGGAAACGGACCAAATTATGTTTGCCTTGTACAGTAAAATAGTGTTACAGACGGCTAGCTGTAGTCTCGTGCTAAAGTCCCGTTTGAATTCAGTTGTAGCAGGAAAAGGTAAACAGTGTGCAGGTTGGAGGAGCGTCGTGCGTGAAGAGTGAAAAGCGGAGGTGTTCACAAAGGAAGAAGCTTGGAGTAATGTAACTATGGAGCTAGAGCTAGCCTTCAGTAAGGCTGTTACTGCACAAGAAACAGGCATCATTTGGCCCGTTTCCATGTAGTAACATAGTCATTAATATGGTCATAACCACTACAGTGCTCAATTACCTATTTTTGAGGGGGAAATAAAATAAAAATTTTCACAGCAAAGGCTTGAATGGTCTTCTGGAAGACCTCCACCAGACCAGCGGGCGCTCACTGGATTGTTGTCGGCCACGGTAAGCCAGGAGGGCAGGCAGGAAGCAGAAGCTGGAACAGCCGGCCGGGCCTGCTAGCCCGGCTAAGGAAACCACAACAATCAACACAGACAAGACTCCTACTCACCAACGCTAGATGGATCACACACAAAATGGATATAAATGCTACAAATACACAGGGAACTGCTTTGTGATGATTATTACAGAGGCTGGGCTGAACACAAATGCATCTAGTTGTCATGTAAGGGCCCTGTTCATGTTGTACAGACATTTTAATTGCATTTTGTGTCTGTTAAGAGACACAAAGGCACTCTCACACACTTTATCTTATGCCCCCAAAACTGCCGTTTTTAGCTCAGTGGGAGCTCTGGGCATTAGCTGCAGCAGCTCTGTGTTGCTAGCACTGATTTGGCTCGTTTTTATTTTTCGTCAGTACTCACATAGGTATAGCAATCAAGATTAACGTAAAAATTGGTTTTGGACAATGATTTACAAAGCCATAAAAGTAATTGTGAATTTGCATGTGAGCTTAACTAAAAGGGATCTGGTCAGCTATGTACAAATGTCTCATGTTATTTACGTAGTCCTATGTGATATAAAGCTGATTTTGTCAGTAAGTAAATGAAACTGGTACTTACTTGCAGCCAGATCAAGGCTAAAAAAGGAAGTGCAGTACCAACCAGGTGGTTGGTAGAGCATTGCTTGGTTTTTGCTAAGTAGTTGTTAGGGACTTATGGGGCTGAAAAATTAATCAAAAATATTATCAAAATCACAATATGGCCAAGTGCAATATGTAGATTGAAGAAACAGAGATACCCTGGCCCTACAAATCATGTTTTTCAGATATAGGAAAAAGACCCCAACAAAATATTACATCATCATGAATTTTAAATTTAAGTAAAAATGTATATTGTGACAAAAAGAAAAGCATTTTTTTTTCTCCATATATAGAGACAAGCGTATTTAAGTCCGCCCCCACCAGGGGGAAACAGCTCTCTGCCCTCCGTTTACTTGTGTTGTGTCAAGGTTTTCTCCTCTTTATTCCGTCTTCTAGCAAACAACAGAAACATGAGTAATCAGCAGGAAGAATGGGAAGACTGGAATCCTGACACCAAACTAAAGTTATGTCCAACATTACCTGTGTTAGCTTACCTTACAGACTGTAGTTAGTCTAAAACTGACATTTGGATATTTGACTTGTTAATAAAATGCTTGCTGCAAACGTAACATTGGGCATATTGTTAGCTTAGTGTCAGAATCCCACAGTCTAACCATTCTCTCTGCTGATTCCTCACGTATATATCCACTTTTGTCATCATAAAAGCTCAGTTTTTCGGTTCCACAACTTATGAAAACTTAGGTTCTGGGTTCTATACATTGTTGGTAGTAAATATCACCACACAGCAGCTTTTAGGACTGTTTCGGTTTGCCAGCAGACAAAATTGAAGATGAGGCACCTTCATCCAATACAAGTCGATGTAGAGCGGAAAGATGTTTTCCTCTCTGGTGGGAGTATGACGCGATGTGCTGTGTCTCTATTGTGCAGCCCTAGGTGGTTATGAGGTAACATCTAGCAACCATCTAGTTGCCATCTAGTCCCCTTGTAACAACCACACTTTTACAGTTTTTTTCAGTCTAAATTACTTATTATTATTATTATTAGCACGACAATAGAAACCACCTAGTTACTACTGTCCAGACACCCATCATTTTAGATTTTTAATCTTTAAACTCTGCAAGCAATTTTACATTGATTGGCCTTTTCTTTGTCTAAGGTTCATCAAAAATGGCGAGAAAGAAGTGGAGCACAGAGGAGGTCCAGGCTGTGGAGATCTCAATCAATCAATCTCATGGACAACATCAACTCTGGCAGGGTTCCTGGCAAAGCCCAGTGTGAAGCATCTATCAAGGGATCCTCAGAGGTGCTTAGGGGAAGGAGCTGGAAGGCAGTTAAGTTCTATGTGAAGAACCGCATTGACACTTTAAAGCGTCTAGAAAATAACTAATGGAAATCTAAATTGTAATCACTGAACATAATTCTTTTTTTTTATTTAAGTTCTTCTACAATCCCACAACTAGGTACAGCGCTAACTTCAATTCAGCTCATATCTGAGCATGCAAAGACATTTTATTAAGATTGTTATAGCTCTTTTGTTTTCAAATTTAATATGTCAACATGCTCTGACTATTATTTCATTGAGTGATGTAATTTAAATTTTTATCCTAAAGAACATTGTGGTAGTGGGTCATGGGTGGTTCGAGAAATGGAGGTAGAGAGAGACACAGGTTGTAGAGAGAGTGAAAGGTTTTTAGAGAGACAGGTTTGCAGGGAGAGATAGACAGGTATGTATGTAGAGATAGACAGGTATGTAGGAAATGAGAGAGACAGGTATGTAGGTAGAGAGAGACCGGTATGTAGAGAGAGACAGGTATGTAGAAAGGAGAGAGACAGGTATGTAGAGAGAGACCGGTATGTAGATTAGAGAGTGAGACAGGTATGTAGATTAGAGAGTGAGACAGGTATGTATATTAGAGAGAGAGACTATGTAGGGAGAGATAGATGGGTGTGTAGAAAGAGAAAGCGTTCCTGAACCTTTTTAAAATAAGAAACAGAGGTAAAAGAGAGAAAAGTTTGTAGAGAGAAATCGAGGTCGGCAGAGACAGACAGGTTTGTAGGAAGTAAAGAGAAAGAGGTGAAGGAGAAGGAAGCAAAAGAGCCAGGACAAATGAATTTGTATATGGATGAGTTGTGATAATAAAGTTAATCTGCAATGTAAACACCATTGCTTCTGTGGCATTTCCTGAATGAACTAGAATATATAAAGTACTACAAGTCAAAGGTTGGTTGGAACAATACTGACAGGAAAAACAAGAAAAATTAACAAAACAAGTACAAGGTGCAGGCGACTGCTGTCACTCACTGTCCCTCCGTTTATGGAAGCAACACAGACTGCTGCCTGCTCACAGCTCTTAGTGTCTTCTCCTAGTAGGACTGGTAATTTAATTTAATCTGAGAGCTATAGAAAACCTTTTGGTTCTTATATATATTCTTTGGAAATATATTTTCCAAATGTTTATATATTTGACATGTTAAGTGAGGAAGTTTGGCTCTGTTTTAGGCTCACTAAGGGTGCAATCAGTGGAGCGTTTGCTCTACAGGAGCCAGGTTTTCCTTTGTCACCTGTTTTCAATGGCAAGGCTGTGCGCACTCAGTCTGTACTGTGCCGATCCGTAACCATGCTCAAATAATCTGCTATGGTGTCCGGTTGATTTAGAGCAACAAAACATGTAGTTTTTAAACAAAACTACATCATCCATTGGAAAATAGATGATGTAGTTTTTTGTTTAAGCTGTGGTGTAATCTAGTTGAGTTGTTGGTTATGTTCCTGATGCTTTGGTGGAACAGGTTTGTGAACTCAGCTGGGTAAGCGGGTGTCCATTTTTGTTCATCTCTTGGCACTTGATAATATGAGAGGGGGTCACTATGTTTAGATGTGTCCAAAATTTAATTGCTTATTTTTGGTTTTAAATTCTGATAAACTGGCCTAATTCAGCCTCTTTGCATTATATTTAGTTTTCCTCTCGACATGTAGGAGAAGCTTACAGAACTCTGCATGCAAGATAGTGTGTTATATTATTGATTCAATTCTTGTTTTGTAAGTGGACGGACCCCCACCTCGCTGGTATGGAGTGCACTTGGTTCAAACACACAACTCAAATGAGTTTTAGCCAAATTCTAATTGGCATTTTGTTTTTACATTTTCAGTACAGCATACAAAGTCCTGTGTTCATTAAAAAGTCATTAAAATGCCCTTTACATTACTTTCAGTAGCTTTGTAGAACAGTCTTGTGTCAAATATACTCTAAAGCTTTTTTGAAAGTAAATAAAAAAAAGCATGTATATTCTTTTATATGTTTATCAATGAGGGTATATAGGGTCTAAATATGATCAGCGGTTTTATTGTGATGTCAGTAGTCTGGAGTTTGAGTGGAGGATAGGGCATAGCAGGTCTGTTTTATGGAGCAGAGCTACTCTCTTTAAACCAGCTTGTCCACCCTTGCAGAATCAGAAAACATTTGTGACATTAAATGGCCAAAACAAACTTAAGACAGGCAAGAGGAGCATCAAAATATAAAAAAACAAAAACCATGGAAGCGCCACCTGGTGGCTACTTTAATTATTTCACCTGTAATATACAACAACGAGTGATAAAAGTAAATATGAGGTCTTTATAGCTGAAAAAAAAAAATTTATATAATAGAAGGAGGAGTATTTCAATGGAATGGGGGTATAAATATTATAAATATTAAAAGAATTTGCCATGTGTCCCCATAGGGTTGGTGAAAGTCAGGTTTGACCTTTATTTGTGAAATCCTAACATTTTAAGTGATTTTCAGGATCCCAGAAACAAAAAAGAAATTTTGGAGTTGAAACCATGTCTCTAGCTCATTTAGAAATAGTAGTTTAGAAAGGGTCCCCATGGTCATTCGCTATGTCATGAGTCCTCACCGAGTAATAAAAACGGGTATGTGTGTGTGTGTGTGTGTGTGTGTGTGTGTGTGTTTCCTCTTTCAGGCTACGGTATAGGCCTGCCCCAGGGCTCTCCTCTAACCCGTAATGTGTCCGAGTTCGTGAGTCGCTACAAGTCTGACGGCTTCATGGACATGCTACATGACAAATGGTATAAGGTTGTGCCCTGTGGGAAGCGAGTCTTTGCAGTCACTGAGGTAAGTCATTGGTGGGAGAGTGTGTTCATGTATTGTGTACGTGTACGGTGTGTAAAGCAAAGCCTTCTGCCACTGTACTCCTATAAATGAGTCTCCCTTCGGGACACCGACCGGATTGCCTGCCAGCTAAGCACACATACACTGACAGACACATACACACACACAAACAGACAAAGACGTACAATCACATAAGCTCAGGCCTATTTACTGACCTTACCCAGAGTTACAGGCACGTACTGTCTGAGTGTCGATACTTATGTGTCTTGTGTGTGCTAAAGCACAGAACTCTTAGTCCCCCCCTTTTCACTTTTTTTTAGAAAACTGCAGATCTCTAGACAGAGCGCACTGTCTCTATCTATATCGCTTGTTTGTGTAGAGAAGCTTTTCAACTCCCTTTGGCCATCCCTTTTAAATCCCACTTCAAAGTTGAATCATATTATAGCAACAAACGCAATTACACAGTAATTGTATTGCTGTCTCCAGGAGAACTAAGCTACCTAGAGCCTGTCCTAAAATTATTATGAAAAGATCTTATAGGGTATTTAATGAGGAGTGTTTTTTAAATGAATTGGATAATATTAAATGGAATTTGATAAGTGATATTGATGATGTGGATATATCCCTTAATTTATTTATGGATTGTTTTATGAAAGTTGTTAACAATCATGCCCCATTAAAGAAATTTACAGTTAAAGCCAAAAGTGCTCCTTGGGTTGATACTGAGTTAAAGAGCATAATGGCTCAAAGGGAAGAGGCTAAAAAGGTTGCGGTTCTTTCTAACTCTCTGGAGGACAGAAAATGTTATTGTATTTTAAGGAATCAGGTGACCAAGGAGAATAGAGTGAAAAAGAAAAAAATATTTTCAGAAGAGAATTGAAGACAGTGGTACAGATAGTAAGAGAATGTGGAATGTACTTAATGAAATCATGGGGAAAAAAATCTACTTGTACTTCTTTTGTTGAATTGAATGGAGTTTATTCGACTAAGCCAATACAGATTGCAAATTATTTTAATGATTATTTTGTTAATAAGGTTTCTAATTTTAGAGAGACAATGAAATACACTGTTGATTCCAACTCAAATGAGCTAATTGAAAGGTGTATTATGAAAGATAAACTGTGTAGTTTAGAATTTCATCAGGTTAATGTTGTGCAGGTGGAAATGTTGTTGAGATCTTTGACTGTTGGAGGGTCTGTTGGTACAGACAACTTGGATAGTCGGCTGTTGAAGTTAGCAGCTGGACATATCTCTAAACCAATGTGTCACATTTTTAACAGATGTCTGGTTAGCGGTGTGTGTCCAAAACTTTGGAAGGAGGGTAAGATAATCCCTTTACCCAAGGACACAAAATCAACTTTTTGTGGCCCAAATAGTAGGCCTATTAGTATTTTGCCTATTCTAAGTAAATTATTGGAAAAGATTGTATTTGAGCAAGTGCGAGATTACTTTACTAACAATGATTTGACCACTATGTTTCAGCATGCTTATAGGTATGGTCATTCCACCTGCACTGCAATGACACAAATGTCGGATAGCTGGCTTACATCAATTGATAACTCAATGCTGGTGGGTACACTACTACTGGATTTTAGTGCTGCCTTTGATGTGATTGACCATGACATTTTGATTTCTAAACTTATTAGTTATGGTTTTACTTCCTCAACAATTAAGTGGTTTAAGAGCTATTTGTCGGAGAGGTCGTAAAGAGTTTATTTTAATGGTGCATTATCTTGTAGCAAGTCCGTGGATTGTGGTGTTCCTCAAGGAAGTTGCCTCGGACCTTTGTTATTTTCAATTTTCACAAATGATATGCCGTATATACTCAGTAAGGCATCATTAACTATGTTTGCAGATGATTGTACTCTTTATTATGCAGCCCCTACATGTTCAGAGCTTAATCAGGTTCTGTCTTGTGAAATTAGCAAATTGTATAATTGGATCAACACAAATAAGCTTGTACTAAATCTTTCAAAAAACTATGAGTATAATATTTGGTTCTAAGTATAGATTATCTGACAATCCTAAAATTAATATACAAGTTAATGGTCAAAATGTACAGCAAGTGAAAAAGGTGAAGCTTCTTGGACTTTGGCTCGATTCTACATTGTCATGGTCTGATCACATCAGCAAAGTTGTTGCTAAAATGGGCAGAGCTGTTGCAGTAATGCGTAAATGTGCACAATTTTTAAATTCACGGTTGTTTAGTCGTGTTGTTTGTACATTGGTTTTGTGTCATTTGGATTATTGTTCTGTTGTATGGTCTGCTGCATCATGCAGTCATTTAAAAATTACAAGTGGCTCAAAATAAGGCTGCTAGACTGGTCCTTGGTTGTTCTTTGAGAACTAGTGTTGCAGAAATGCATGAACGTCTTGCTTGGCTGGTGGTCAAGCACAGACTATCTGCTAATATGTTAGGATATTTTCATAGAATTATTAACACTCGGATTCCAAAATTTCTTTATGACTATATAATTTACTATTCAGATATGCACTCACATTACACAAGAGGGGCGAATAGTCGACAGATTTCTTTACCCCTACCTAAATCTGACTCTATGAAGAGGACCGTGTTTTATAGGTCAATTGTGTTTTGGAACAATCTTCCAGTTGGGGTTCGGGATATCAAGGGAAAAACTGGTTTTAAAAAAAAGACTAAGACTATATTTGTATTCAACATCATAATATTGTCTGGATTGGCTGAGAGTTGTTGTATAACGTGCTATGTTGTTTTGTATTATTTTACTATTATTCTAATCAGTACTTTTTGTATTGTTATTTTTTATGTGTATTAATATATGATATTTTTGTGAGTAATTGTGATTGTAATTACTCACATACGTTTTGTATGTATTGTTTGGACCCCAGGAAGACTAGCTGTCGTCTCGGCGGCGGCTAATGGGGATCCTTTTAAATAAACAAATAAACAAATAAACACAGTCACAGGTTTCTTCAGTAAAATGGAGAATAAAAACCCTCAACTGCGACCAGCATCGGGACGTTATTACCATTTGTCCCATTTGAAGCCCAAAGAGTACTTTCAAACAATGTGGGCGTTAGCATGATCTTGCCCCATGGATTGGGAGCAAAAGGAGGTCAGTGTTGTCGCTGATGAATTTGTCGAGTCAGCATGGGGCTAATTGCCATCGAAGGCAATGCAGAAATGAGCCGGGTGAAGGAAACATGATTAGAGAGTATTGGAAAAGCTCGCCGCTGTCTCTTCCACTTCCTCCAGGGCCATGAAAGCCTCCTAAGAGATAGACATTATGTCAGGGGGGAGATGCGGGCGCACCAAATGGGAACAAACTGCTCTTAAATTAACCATCTCTTTTTGCCATCTCCC
The DNA here is from genome assembly GCF_004354835.1 of Perca flavescens. NCBI lineage: Eukaryota > Metazoa > Chordata > Actinopteri > Perciformes > Percidae > Perca > Perca flavescens. Next base: position 22,469,751 of record NC_041350.1, read on the forward strand.
TTTTAACTCCTGTTCCTTTATATTACTCTTAGTTTTGCTTCCCCCTCAACTCTTTATGCTTTTCTTTTCTCCACATCCTTTTCTTTCCAAACATGTCTTTTACGCTGTCGCCCTCTTTACTTTGTTTCTATTCATATGGGCTTACACAGACAAACTTAACACAGACAACAGCAGAATATCAATTGCATACTCACAAAAGTGGCCTAAATGGTAATTATGTAAATACAAATCATCAATCTCTATATTTTCCTCTGTGTCGGCTTAAGTCTTGACTAATCTGTGTCACTCCCCAACTCTCTCTCTCTCTCTCTCTCTCTCTCTCTCTCTCTCTCTCTCTCTCTCTCTCTCTCTCTCTCTGCCTTCGCCCCCTCAGACTCTACAGATGGGGATCCAGCATTTTTCCGGCCTGTTTGTGCTGCTGTGTATGGGGGTGGGTGGAGCCTTGCTGACCTTGGCAGGTGAACACACCTTCTATCACCTGGTCATCCCTCGCCTCCGGCGCACGCACACACTGCAGTACTGGCTGCACACCAGCCAGGTGAGTCGATGCATCCTGTACGGATACATGCGCACGCTCTCACACAGAAAAGATGCACAAAGACCAACTGTAATCTTCACATTACTCATATGTGTATGAGCACACGCATATGAGAAAAGTCACTCTCTCACACACACACACACACACACACACACACACACACACACACGGCAGCATACTGCTGTTGGTGAGAGTCCTTACCCCCTGGAGTTAACGCCTATAACGCAGGTTACCTACGCCCTCTACTGTTGGAAACTCATAATAACAGTCAAGAATGTGGCTCATATTTCCCTTAAAACTGAACACTATTGTGATTTATAGGACAGATTTCATTTAAACAGTTTTAACTAAATGTATTGCTAATTAAGGACTTTGTTAATTAACTAATTCATTATTAAATTGTGCTCTATAAAGTTACTTAAATATTTTAAATTAATTAGTTAATTAAGTCAAAAGTTATTAAACTGTTCCTATTGGCAGTGTTTATTCACATTTTTTTTCTTTCTTTTCCGAGACAATTGATTTATAAACAGCTTTCACCGATCATTAAATGTACCTTTTCATTCAAACTCTTGTCTTTTATCATGTTTTACTCTTTACTTTTAAAAATATGCTTCGTTTTAAACGCTATTCAAATGTTACTTTGTAAAGAAAGGGATACAAAGAAAATGACTGAAAGAGATCAGTAGAAGCTTGTTTTTGCAATAAGACTGTTAGAGAATTGGTGCCTTTATGACGATGCACACCACAGGAAACACAAATTGGGGATTTAAAGGTCACATCTTGTTTTCTTTTCTTTTTTGTTTTATATGAAAGTCTAGCCATTACCAAATGAGGTGCCTGTAGCAATATTGTTGAGTGAATAATGGATACAAACTAGAGACTGCTCACATTTGTTTGCTGCATCCCTCTTAAAGGGCAACCACTCCCAGACAGCCTTTAGCATTCATCACAACCCAGCTCAGTTATCTGAGAGGATGACGTCTGAGTTAGTCCCTCGAGATAATCCCAACCAAGAGTGAAAGTATCCCTCTTCCTCAGATATCTTCAGACGTGTATATATCAGGAAGAATTAAAGCACCTTACCTGAATTATTTTTTTCTGTCTAACCAAAGCACTTGGATACCCAAATCAAAAAGGGCTTAAGCAACTGATACCTTGTGTCTCTCACTGAATTTACAATTATTTGATTAAATCATTCAGCGGAGCACCACATCAGGATTTGTGAAGAATATCTGTCACAGATCTGTACAACTGGGTAGAATAATGGATGTTAGGCAGTTCTCTCCTGATTAATTCCAGAGCTAACAAATTTCACATAAATAATCAGTAGTTCTCTTTTCTTCTCTACTCGCAGAAAATCCACCGAGCCCTGCACACCACGTATGAGGATGTTGGAAAGGAGCTGACAGACCTCGACCAAAAGTAATGAAGTCACTAACTGACTTCATCTGCATCTACACACTTGATTGTCACCTTCCATGTGAAATAGCTAGAATAAGACCGTTCAAATACATCAATACTAGCGGTGGGAATCACCAGAGGCCTCACGATACCATATCATCACGATGTCACGATACGATATTTATGCGATTTTAGACATATTGCAATATTGTGCGATATATTGCAATTCATGATCTTTCCTTTAACTTCTATTTTTTTCCCAATTTCAAAAGGACACTTTGTCAACATCTGTTTTATCTAAAAAGATACATTCCTCTGTTTGTTCATCTCACTTCAATTTGATTGCTGCAAAATGGGATTGTCAAGCAGACAAACTGACCAACACATAAATAATAAAAGATCGATACTTGGCGTCTGTGTATCGATACAGTATTGCCACGGAAAATATCGCGATACTATGCTGTATCTGTATGCAACATCTTGTTTGTTTAATCTGTTCTCAGCTGCTGACAGCTCAATATTTCGTACAGACTGTTATCGAGCTTCTCATCTAACTCTCTGAAAGACCGCTTATAAGCTCCCAAAATGTCAAACTATTTCTTTCAAACAAGTCAATTTGTATTAGAAACGGGTTAAAATAGCCACACTTTCAGATTATCTTTTGTCTTTCATAACATGATGACTAAGTGACTTGTTAAGAAGGAGATTTCTCGCAGTGACAGCCTGTATTAGATATTTTATTTAGTTATAGATAACCCAAACAAGCAAGTGATATTCACATGATTTAAGTCGGATAGTACTGCTTAGTCCGCACTTGATAATACAAACAATATATATTTTGTGTTTGCAGGTTGCTTATAGAAAAATGTATCCATGTATACTGCTGTACGCTGTATCTCACTGGATATATGCCCTTTGCTGTGATCTTCCTCTCTTTCACTAGCCCCTCCTCTTGTATCTCAGAGAACTGCACCCTACACAGGAAACAGCATCAGCCTCCTCCCCCATCTCCTCCCACATCCCTCCCTGCTTCCACGACAGCTGGAGACACCTGCAACTCCTCACCATCCCATGAGCCCAAGGAGAAACGCGTGCACTTTGACCTGGAAACCCTCCACAGCTACCGCCTGCGCACACACACCGCCTCAGTGCGCGGCAGGCCTGGTATGGTCGGCCGTCCTGGGCTCGGGTTAGGAGGGTGGGGGCTGGGCAGTTTTACCTCCCCTCCACAGATTAGCCTCCATGCTAACGGGGGCCCCGTCTGTTCACTGGCTTCCACAGGCTTGGTGCTCTCTCCCCTGGGCAGCAGGGCCGCTCAGACCAGCCTATGGGAGGGGGAGCTCCACGACCTGCAGGGGAAGATCGAGACGTTCCGCACCCAGCTGAGAGAGGCTCTGGCCAGGAGAGCAGAGATCCAGAGCAGCCTGGAGAGAGAGAGGAGCGGACTTGTACGCAGGGATACCAGTCTGGAGAGGGAAAGGGACAGACAGAGGATACAAACTATTAACACAGACAGAAGTAGCTCCACTCAGCCCAAACTCCCTGAAAGAGACCGGACCAGCCAACTGCAAACCCTGAATAATCAACAAACAGGGAGGGCTAACCAATCAGGCGGTCCTGGGACTCTGGAGCACGGGAGAAGCAGCCAATTAAACACAGTGAACAGTTTGGACAGAGGGAGAGCCAACCAGTTACGCTCTGTTAATACTTTGACAGGAGAAAGGACTGTCCAATCACGCACTTCCACCAGTTTGGAGCGAAGTCGAGTCAACCAGCCAGGGGCTGGAAACATAACTGTCCAATCACGGAACACTTCTAGCTTGGACAGACAGATGGCTAACCAATCACGCACTCTGAACACTTTGGAGAGTACAAAAGCCAACCAATCAAGTGTAAGCAGTGGGACTTGATTGTCTTTCTGAAGCTCCTGGTGTGTAGGATCACGGATGGAGTAGTACAGTTGGTACTTGCATAGCCGTGGGAAGAGGACTGTGTTGGAATGGGTTAAGTTTAGGGGACGCTTGCTAAAAAAATGACAGTATATGTTAACTCACACCATTACTTACTGCAACCTAATAATTTTCACACTTAGAATTATTTCCACACTCGCTTAAAATCACAACTAAAAAAACATTAACTGCAATTCAAGATCTTGTAAAATGTCTATATTATATTCTCCATGAAATCATAAATAAGCAATGTAATCTTTTGGAATGAAAGCCAATATAATTTCAGTCAAATCTCAGTATACTTTCAGAAGAACCAGATCAGAAAAACTGATTAGCCATGGGAATATGGGTAATCTGGCAATGCTAAAACCACTGTGCTTATTGAGAAGACCTGGGGTTCACACGAGGAACCACAGCTGTCTGACAAACGCAAGACTATCACCTGAATGCAAATAAGGCATGTTACACAGAGGCCTACAAGCACATAGAGACATCAGCGACAAGAGCACAGAAAAATCTGAAAAAAAACAAACAGAACTATTTGAAAATGCAGAAGCAACATCCGTGTACCAGTAGCACGAGATAAAGACGCAAAAAACACAATATATTTTGAGTAATTCAAGTAATAATTTCCCAAAAATGTGAATGACAAAGTAAGAAAACTGTGAACAAAGAGTGGTACAGCCCTAAATCAATGTACCAAAAGATCCCATGAAATCTTTATAAAAGGCCTTTTTGTGTGTTGATACCTTGTATCGTTGTGTGTATTGTCCCGCCATCAAAACTACAACACTAATACAGCTTTGTCAAAAACAAAACGCATTTTTGAATATTTTTGTAGCAAAATCCCACCCTCATAAAATGTGTCAAACTAAAAAGGTCTTTTTGTAAACGGAGCGCTTTCCAAACAGACACTTTGAGATGGTAATTGTCCTCTGTGATTTGATGGGTTCTGCATAAAAAAGGATATTAAGGCAGGAAAATACACATTAACGGAACAGTAAAATGGATTCAAGCCATTTAGACCCAAATACACACATCCAGCCCATTTTATGGCTGCTACCACACCATTTAAATAGTTTTCCTTATTGTTACCTTGTGTCATGATGGGCATAACGCAAGGTTTTCACTTACAGTATTTTTTAAAGGGCAACTCCAGTGTTACACGTAATGATAAATAGTCATGAAGGGTATAACTCAGCCTGTGAAAACAATAGTATACATAATGTCTTCTGTGGCTCTGAAATGAGCTTCAAGTCTAAGAAAATAATCCCTAATGACAAATAAACATTTGGACACTACATGGCTTTCCAAGAACTTAAATATAAAGGTGGGTAAATTAAGTTGGGTTAACCCACCTCCACATCAAGTGCAATAAAAAGATAATATAGGGAAATGTAGGATCTAGCATTTCTACCACTTTTGGCCCATAAATATCAGGACTCTTGTTTGTCCCCCAACTTTGTGGGAGTGGAATACTAAATCAATGCAGTACCCCTTTACATCCCCGCCCTTTCTCTGTATAGGGTGAATTGTTTTTTTGGGCAGAAACACAGCTGACCCATCCAATTACAGTACTTCCAGACTACATTACATTTAATGTGTCCATCAGTAGCTGCAGCAACATGGGTCAGAGTTATAAGTGTTATTTGATGGTCAGTGTTCAAAACTAATTTTCCAAAGTGCTGTACTTGATTTCTTGGTGGCATCATTTCAAAGATGGTGGCTCTTTAGGTCACCTTCAGACTGTTAATACTGGTAATAATGTAACAATCTATTGTGCTTGTATAAAGTCCTGCAAAACTACAGAACAAAATTAAAATCTCAAAGTCATTTAACTGAACGTTTTAATTATCAACCCAAATCCCCAAACAGCTCCAAACAGTTACATATCTGCTTATATACTTGTGGCTCTAGCCAGTTAACAAGTGCCATCAATTTGGAATGAATTTGTTCACCGAATTAATAACTGAAGGAACGTATCATAATTCTGGCAACAATTTTGTGCTCGGTGATTGTATTGCGCATGAATTCACTCTGATTACAATTCCCTAGCTCACTGCAGATCGGGAATCAGCTCCGATACATGCTTTTTTTTTAATCATTATTAATCATTCAAATAGATTTACTCTTTCACCCTGTTTCCACTCCGATAAAGCATAATCGGTTTTGCCTTCTACTAAAACAAAGTGAAGTAAGTTTCATGCCCCATGTCAGTGACGAAGAGAGGTTGAGAGGTAGCCTGGGAAAACCCTGACGAACTTCTGACAAATTTGAGATTTGCTCTGCCACTCTCAGTTACAACTGAGAAGGGTCTGGTGTCAACCAGGCTAGTTGAGAGGTTGACTGTTGGGACTCCCATTCAGTTATTCAGTCAACCAGCAGAGGGAGCTGCCTCCCTGCTTCCCACGGCTATGGACAATGGAGAGTTTATGGGTTGATGTTTCATTCCGATAAAACCACTAAAATAAATATGACAGACGGAAGCTGCACTTTGTGCGGTTGTTCTCAAGCAACAGCAGAGGACCTGGGCAAATAAGGCCTTTATGAAATCACTTCAGCATTATACAATGCGATGTCACCTAATAGTATTGTGATACTCAATCTTGCGCAAGAACACTTTAAAGAGATGCTGGGAATTTCACTGGCCCACAGGTCTGAGACCCAGACAGTGATACATACTAAAACAGAACTTTGGTACTGATGTACATTTAAACGTTTCAAACTTTGCTGTGGTGTGAAGTGGTTGTGTTGACATGCCATGGTGTCTATGAGGAAGAAATATATATTTTAGGTCTTTGACGAGAAAGAGCTTGTGGTACTGGATATTTAAACAAATACTTTTAAATTTACCCCTTATAAAAAAATTGTATTAGCATATTATTGAATTTTATCATGATCATTCTCATGTTTTGAAATAAACATTTATATACTTATTTACTTGCATTATCTCATATTTTCAGTGTGAACTGCAGAACTCCAGCTTTGACCTCCTAGGATAATCCACTGTAAGTGACCACGATGAGCACATTGTCCCAATCACTTGATAAATCTGGCCCCCATCAAACCCATTTAAAATCAATTAATCCACTAATTTCATTGCATTAGTGTACGGTCATTAAATCAAATGTTGTTTTAATGGTTTTTGCAGATAGACTTTCATTGTCGAGGCCACTTCATACGTGAGTACAAAAACACAAATTTCCACAAATTTCACTGGCGTGAAAGTCAAAAGCGCCAATATAAAATGTGTTAATTAGGTGCATATTAAACAGCAGCTTGGCTAAATGTGCAAGATCAAAACCATTTCAACTTCTCACCTCATTAAGAGTGCAAAACGGGGCATATCTGCCCCAACACTACTATTCACACAGGTGTGAGAGAGGCAAAGCCCAGTAAAGTGTCAAAGGTGCACGATACCTATTTGCTGACAAAAAAAGATTCAAAAGAAATATTAATCATAATTAAACCGCCTCAAAAACATGGAAATATGGATACCTGAGACCAATAAACCACAATACGTTCATACGCAATAGCTTACAGATCAATACTAACACAACAAACTAACTTATGGGTATGGTGTGAGAAAGCAAAACTATGTCTATGTCCTTCATATGTAATTTTTATTCTATATCTGGTATTGCATTGTTGTCCGTATTCGTGACGAAATCATGTAGCTTAGATTTTAAGATTTTTTTCCCCCACACCTGTTAACTATTATTGCTCATCGAGTTTAAAAATGTGAAACTGCTCCTGCTCAGTTTAGCACTTGTGAGGATCAGAAGGGGTTGAAAGATCTGCATTTTTATGCACAGCCGTTAGTAGTTAGTCTGGTCTCACAAAAATGTTGCAAAAACGCACCGCTCGGGTCTCCAGCAGAAAAACTAGTACTGAATCACTAGTGTGGGAGTGATCTGTTTACTAGCTCAAGAACCTGCATAACGCAGCTTTCAAAGGGCAAAGTCTCTGCTCGAATGCTTTAGTATCAGCATGTTGCACGATGAAGGTGTAGCATTACATCTAGTGAGGAAGATGAGAAGTCGTAGCAGCTCTAAAGTTAACTTTAAAGACGTGTGATGATCGCTTACAATTTTAGGTAAAAAAAAGATTAAAAACGTTAAAAAATGTACGAAATAGGACTAGAGTCAGCTACATTTACAGACAAATACTGCTGCACAGTAAAATTCACAGTGCAACACAATCCAGAATATATCCGCTATATTAATTATTCTTAAATGAGTAAATCTACACCTATCTACAAATCAACACTTATAACACAGTGTTACCATGGAGCACTTAAGCATTTAGTCTTTGTGTGACTCATGGATTATTATGTTTGTTTATTTAGTCAGATAAGGGATAAAACTTGAATACTTTTTTAAGCTCTCAGTTAATTACTTCATCCCATTGTAACTAACTACTCAGTCTTACAAAATGATATATACTATAATCTGCAATTAGACAAAGGTTCAGTCAAAGTAAAGTGTGGGATTGCAGGTGCAGTTGCTACATTGTGGCACAAACCCAGAGACTTCTCTGAGAAATGCCTGTGTTCCTGTGGCCACTTAGGAGGTAGTGTAAGCACTACTCCACCCGATGGTATAATGCTATTGTTTAGCTTGTCATGTAATGACAGCTTTCAACCACACAGAGGCACTTGAACATGTCCCAATAGGCACGTGAATGTAGATTGTGGAGTGGAGATACCTGCAGAGAATCACATTATGGATATTTTTTCCTGAGAGTGAGACGGAGACATGCACTCATTTTCAATCATTACGTGTGTGTGTGTGTGTGTGTGTGTGTAGTGACTAGTATATTTGCTAGTCAGTCACACTTCAGTCACCCCATGAGGCGGTGGCCTAGATAACATGGCAGAGCAGATCATTGTTACACATTTCATCTGTATTGATCTATAGTGTTGTATTTCATATTGCAGTGGAGTGTTTCCTTAACCACATAGTCATAGTAACATGAATACTCTTTTTAAAATACCATGTACTATAGTTCATTGACAACTGAGTGCTTATATGAAATGTGACACTAGGTGAAGGGAGAATAGAAATTGATGCCTCTAAGTATAATTGTTCAGTGCAGATGAGAGCTAACAGCCTGTGGGATGTTTGAAGAGGATGATAGAGGGAGAGAGAGAGAGAGAGAGATGGGTGGGTGTAGCATGCTGATGATTAAGTGCCGACCAGACTGTATAAAGTGAAGATAATCGCACGGTGATGAAGCCAATCAATCACATGATCCCTGCACTTGGACATGGTTGGATTCTCCTTGTTGTAATAAAATAAACAATGGTCTCTATGTCAGGTGACGGGGTGCACTGGATGGGTTGTGGGGAAAAAAATCAATCAGAATCCAATCGCAGAATTGTGTGGGCTTTCATAGATTGATGGGTGAATGTGTCCACCTGCAGAAATCTACCTAGATGGTTTCACGCAACACATATGTGAAGCGTGTGCCTTCCACTGCCTCAGCCTGGAAGTCTGCATTTACTATATGTGCATATGTGTATGTGTTTATGTGTGTGGGTGTCTGCATGTGGTATGAACACATCGGAGTCGGCCTTTTGCTCAGACTCAGTAATTGGGTCACATGTGTGAACGGCAGTCAAGAAGAATTTTAATCAAACTTAAGAATCCCCAATGTACATCCCTGTGGCAATCAATTACCATCCAACTGGCGTTAATGGTAAAGAGTGCTGATAATGCACTGATTCTGTATTAAAGAAAATACAATTGTCGAGATTTTTGCATCTCAGAGGTACTGTTACTGTGACCAAATGAACCATGTTGAGAGGAGTAGGAGTAGTCTGTGGGAAGCAGAGAACAGTGTTCATCCACCTCCACCTCACATGTCTCTCTCTCCCTGCCTCTCTATAGTGCTTTGTCTAGTAGGTAAATAGGAGCCAGGCACTGTGAGTGATGAGTTTATTAGCTGCTACCAGCTGTGACCAACCCTTGGGTATTGTCGGCGGGGTGTTGGTGGCGGTGTGTGCGTGATGTTGTCGGGGTGGGGGCTCTGGGCAGGGAATGAGGAGGGGGAACAGGGGAGGGAGTTAGAAACGAGGGAGTACCCGATGAGAACCAGAGAAACTCCCTGGCAACCGGAGACAGGATCAACACTAAATGGGGCGCCCCCCATTCATCTAGCAAGGAGCAGCGACACAGAGCCAAATGACAGGGATTGAGAGAGAGGAGAAGGAAGGTGGGGGTGGGGGTGCTCCTGTGTGTGCAAATATTTGAATGAGTGTAAAGCCATTGGAGGCTGGTCAGCAGGCAACTTCCTCCCGCTTTGCACCCTCTCAAATTAGTCTGCACAGATAACTGCTGCAAGTGTCCCCAAATGTGTCACAACAACCAGTTCTAACAATACTTGACCTGAGTGATAAAACAATAAATAAAAAATGTAGAGAGGAAACGACAGGAGTGCTAAATGGATGTAAAGTTCAGTTTTAAGCCCTTATTAAGAATTGATAACCGTGGGAGCAAAAGATATGGATCTCTTACAGGGAACATCTTCAGCAACCACAGAAGTGCACGTGTGCCGCAAACGCAACACACGCACGCACAAGTGCACGTACAGCCGACTCTTTGATGTTAATAGCTGCAATGTCATTCGTGATGAGTCAGTGAAACCAGGAGGTGTCTGCGAATGTTTCTTAATGTGAATGTGGGGCTTTTTAAACGGTGCGTGCGCACGTGTCCACGAGCTCCGTACCGGATCCTCCGGGCAGAATCCAAATGCACCACAGTGGTCAAACGCCTGCCACACCCCTCTAGAGTAAACAAAGGCCGAGACAGCCATCGTCCCTGGCAAGAAAAAGAGGTTGAGGTTCAAACAAACCAATCTGATGGTATTTGCACGAGGCGCAGCCTATCTGGTGCTGAGCCTAATAGCATAATAACAATGAAATTGGCTCCTGTTTATAATTGAGAGGTTATATTTAACCCCCCCTCGCTTTTACGCACACATGCGCAGGCCGCGTTTACTCCACACATGCACACACATCTTCCAAAATGTACCCCTTTGTCTCGGTCGCCTCACGGTGGTAGCCCCGAAACAGGAATTCAGCAGGGAAAGGAGAGAAGTGTGTATGTGTGGACCAGACTGTCTCCTCCCCCAACCATAAGCGCACACACACCACGCTCTCTCCTCCCCCTGTACCCCTCTCCCTCCTCCTCCTCCTCCTCCCAAACCCTGCTCGCCCCCTATGCCTTTGTGCGTGTATGTGCGCGCAGTGAAGCTGCCCGCGTACCCGAAAACCGTGTGACGGATGCCTTGCATAGAAAATAAGCTATTTTTGGAATATCAAATGTATCCGTGTTATACATTCTATGGGAAATAAGAAAACTTGCAGGTGCGAGTGAAGGGGAGACACCGGCTGGACGCACGTGAATTTCTGACTTATCCAAAGCCAGGAAATAGAAAGGAGGAACGCGTTGCCAGCAAGTGCCGCAAATTGGACTTTCCACCATCAGCAACCCTCCCTCTCCTCTCCTCTCCTCTCTCCTCTTCTCTCTCTCTCTCTCTCTCTCTCTCTCTCTCTCTCTCTCTCTCTCTCTCTCTCTCTCGCCATCCGTGCTCCTCCTCTGTGTGTCTCCCCACTTACTCCCATCCAACCTCCTTCTCCCAGTCTCCTTTAGTGATCCCAGAATAGCCTCACGCCGGAGCGCTCTCTAAATATTAGTGGAGGGGTTTGGATTTCGGGGTGACTTGGGAGTCGCTCGAGATGGATTAAAGAGACGGTGCACCGCGAAACTGGAGCAGCACACGCGACCACGCCGGGGGGGAAGGGGGCGACGGGACTCGGTGAATTCACGGAGCCCCCGGGACAGAGGTGAGTGCTCCGGCTGTCCGGTAGCATTGTGGCTCTCTTCCCCCGCATGCATCCCCACCCCCCCAGCAACCTTTATCAGCTCCTCCTGGCACAAGCTGAGAAGCGAGCAGGGGAAAAATCAGCACATGGTTTTCACGTTCATAATTCATGATCTCATGTACGCAATAATCTGCTGATTTCTGCTTCTTCTGTGTTGGAGTAACAGCGATGTTATCAATAGCCTATACGGCATTGTGATCTTCTTTTTTTTTTTTTTTTACTGTGGCTGCTTCTGATAGCTTCTAAAAATCTCAACTGACCTCCAGTAGGAGAAAACAGCAATTACAAACTAAATGCATGTTCAGGAAAACATCACTCCAGGAAATATGCAACCATCATTATGATGGTTGAATTGAATTTATATTAGTGGGCTTGATAGGAGCTTAAACTGATGGTTTATTCAATATAAAGGTAGGTGAGCTAGTTGTTTAAAGCCTTCTCCACAGTAAGTCGAGCATATGGCCCTTTATGTCTCTCTGGCTGTTAAGGCCCCTGCAGTGGACATGGCTTTGCAGCTATATAGCTGTAACTTTCTTGATGGATGAGTAGCTACATGGTGGATGGAAAATGGATAAACTGTACTGCTACACGTTATGGTCAACTCATTAATTCATTTTGAAGTTCATTTTTGTTAGCCATAGGTCATCATAAGAACAGACTTTAGACTTTACACTGTGCTTTCTGATGTGGATGTTCAGTCAATGGCCTGTTGGGAGACACCACGGATCCATGTCAGTGCTATACTATACTATACTATACTATACTATAGACTATAAGGTAAACATACTATACAGAAATATTTGCTTATGCAGAAGCAGACCTGTGTGGAATCAACCAAAACATTTCTCATAGCAAAATTTTGGGGGCTTTTTTTTGACAAAATTCAAATGCATACTAATGTGATGACATTTTATTTTGGGTGTTCCTTAAACAAAAATCAATAACATACATTGATAAGAACATTTGTAATGGCATGTCACACACTCTATTTGAAACTGAACAGTTACCCTAAGCCAAAGAAAGGTTTTTCCTTGTTTATTAAAAGGCATAATGCGCGCAATAAATGTATGTGATCGACATGTTTTCCGCTCTCTTCAAACCATTTCATAGCCCCTTTAAGTTCAAACACTCAACTATATTGTTCCATGCTAAGGCTGCAACTCACAATTATTTCCAATATGGATTAATCTGCCAATAATCTTCTTGATTAACTGACTGTTCAGTTTGTTTTTAAAATTAAAAAAGTAACACATCGTCACACCTAAGAACCTAAAACTAGGTGATGTTTTTGCTTGAAAATGACTCCATGATCAAAATAGGCAGAAAATGAATCTGCAACTATCGACTAATTGATTCATTGTCTGATCGTTTCAGCTCTATGTCATGGAGTACAGTGCTTAAATACTACTTCTATGTATACTATATAATAATACTCCTATGGGAGATTTTGGTATGGCATGTTTCATCAGTATTCACCAACACTATCATAAAAACATCAAATTAGGGATTTATTTTTGGAAGAATAGTGTCTATCCCTCCAGTAGTCTTCCAGACACTTGGATAATCAATGCTAAGTAGCGCTGAAGCTTTTTCTGGTAGCCCAACACCTTACTGAGACACTAGATATCTGGTTTTCCTGAAATGTATCAACCATCTGTCTATTACAGCGTACTTATATACTATGTACGAATGGTCCATGAGAACAGCCTGCGGGGTGGATGGGTGGTTCATAAGCTTTAAGCGGGGGAGCAGTGTTTGTGTCCCTGGGAAAACACAAGACTTTCACCCAGGAATTGTGTGTTTGTTTCCCGGGAGTACTACTTAAGGGGACCAGTTTTTCAATATGGTGTACATTTTTTCTAATATTAATTAGTCATTTTAAATGTAACTGTCGCCGTTGCATGACGATCCACTTTTGTCAGCTAAACTCAATGGCAACGGCCGCTGAAATGAGCGAGCCCCTCACGGTGCCCTGTACCCGGTAACATTTTCTTGGATAAATTTAAAGATAAAAGATAAAAGAACGCTAAATGTAACTGTCATGTGACAGGTTGTTACGTTACATGCCCTGGCAGTCGCTGTAGTTTCATATAGGATATCATTTGAATTGTTACGCGTACGTTTTCGTACGATATCATACCACCCCGTCCACGAGAATGCGTTGCACCCCAAACTCCTCCCTACGCGGACCAAAGCCCTCTTATTCAACTGAAGTGAATGTAGCAATAAACACATGGAATACATACCAATTTCGGTACACTGCTTTTCGTAGCTATATGTACGAATGGTTCATACTGTACTACACCATACCACCATCATCCATTATCAGTGACGCTACTCAACACTTAGCCTGATGTGCAAAAAACACATTGCACCACAGTGTACTGTGCAATACCATACTATACTCCTCGTCTATACTAGTCTGTCTGTAACACCTCCACCCCCACGCCTGTGTTGGTGGTCACTGAGTCTTGTATCTTCCTCGCCGTCTAACAGACTGACAGACTGTTTCTGTCCACCTCTCTCTTTCACACACACACACACACACACACACACACACACACACACGTAATGTGCATTGCTTAGACTATACATACATGCAAACACTGCCATGATGTTTGCAAGCACAAGCATAAAGCATGCACATTTTGCCATCACACATCGTACCCCAGAGGACAAATGCTGGTTTGATAGATAAACTGGCCTTCAGTAGTGTGTGTGTGTGTGTGTGTGTGTGTGTGTGTGTGTGTGTGTGTGTGTGTGTGTGTGTGTGTGTGTGTGTGTGTGTGTGTGAGCTGAGGTTTAAGTGCTGACTGGAGTAGGTCACAGAGACCAAGCGGCTGGGAGAGTGACACCCAGGACCCAGCGTCTTCCTAAGCTGCTTTTGGCTACACTGAAATCCACCCATCCCAATATTCTCTCTGTCTCAGATCCTCACCCACCTCCCTCTCCCCCCACCAGCACTACCAGCCATACACATACTGTATATACAATCTGGAGCTACACATTTCCGCTTTTTAAAATCATTCCTCTTCGTTGTGTCTTTGATCTCCGCTTATCTTGTCCCCAGTTCTCTCCTATTCTCCTTTCCTCTATTCTCCTTTCCTTTCCTTTCCTCTCCTCTTCATTTCCAGCGGTCATGGAAATTACACTGAGAACTCTTTGATTCTCTGTGTCGTACACCGCCTCAGGTTCAGGCCCTCTCATCTCATCTCAGAAACCGATAAAAGGAGGATGGAGGAAAAGAAAAAAGGGGGGAGAGGTCGAGAGAGAGGTGTTAATACAGCAGGACGGATGACAAGAAATGGTGTAGAAAGGTTGAAGAAGCAGAGAAAGGGATTGGTAGACAGATATGCTGTGAAAAGACAAAACAGTGGAGAAAAAGAAAGGCAGAGAAAGTGCCAGTGAGAGAGAAATAAGCAAAGCAAACACAGAGCAAACAACAATAAAATGCAGAGACAGGAGATGAAGGAGGCAGAAAGAGGTAGAGATGCCGAGACAGCATTCAGGCAATATGAGTTTCTTTAAGCAAAGTATTTTTGGAATCGAAGCCTCAGATCAGCTGGTTTTGTGCTCATATTCAGTCTGCCTTATATTTGTCAATTTGTCTGCCAAAAAGAGGGAAATTGCAAATAGAAAATGTCCTTTACACAATAATGGGATACCAACACTCTCCACTGAAACCCATTCTAAATAGTGTAATTGATTTTAGCTGGTTCAGCAGGTCTGTGACAGGTTTCATTGCATGTTTTAGAGAGTGACACAACTGATCCTCACATTCATCATAATGGCTAGTACGTATTTAATTTATATTAAAAAGTCAACACTGACCAAACAAAAGCAAACCAAGATATCAGGACAGCCGTGGATGTTGGTAGAAAGAAGAACTACACAAAGAAAAGGAGAATTCAAGAGAAAAGCGTTAAATGAAGGCAGATTGGCAGGAAAGAGGAAGGGATAGATGGAAGGTGATTGAGAAAGTGAAAAGTAAAATGGGACACAGAGAGGTAAAGCGGGTGAGATTGAGGGAGCGAGAAGGAAGGAAATGGGTAGAGGACAGATGTAGAGATTAACGGGCAGAAAGGAGAGAAATAGGGAGCTGTAGGGAGAGCTGTGAATATTTAACACTGTTTAGTTTTCCATTCGGGCCCTTGGCTCTTACTTCTCTCTGAGGCCTTTTGATCGCCTACAGGTTACTGATGGCATGATGTGTGTGTGTCTATGAGTTTGTGAGGAAGATGCATTTAGTGTGTAAAAACCATTTGGACATTAAAAAATGTCATATTTCTGTTTGTAGATTTTACCATGTTTTTTTTTTTAGCATCTTAATAACCTTGTGTGTGTTTGTCTGTGTGCTGGGTGTATAAAAACTAATAGTGCACCAAACAACACTTTGACAAAATTGCTCAAAATACATTACATACATTTTACTAACAAGAGGTCACACTCTTTAAACTAATGCATTTTAATGTGTGCACTATAAAACATTTCAGGCTTATTAACCCCACCTTTGAAAACTTTTTGAACCAATGTTTTATCATCAGATCCAGTCCAAACCTGACAGAAGTTAGTGTTCTGAAGCCTCCTCTCTGACATTTCTTTGCAATCTGTTATCCCAACAGGCTGTGACTGGTCCCACCCCAAGATGACTTCCCCCAAAAACAAAGCCAAGAAGAAACCACCCAAAGACAGCATGACGCTGCTGCCATGCTTTTATTTTGTAGAGGTATGTATTGGTGAATCACCTTTTTATTTTTTTTTATAAAAACAATGCTTGGTCAACATGACATCTACCGAATCCATCACAAAGCTGAATCACTCTTTCTGCTCTATTGAGTCATACTAGTAGTGAGTTTTATGGTGATTGTGTGTCGTGCAACTGAGCCCTACTGAAAGCAGAGTTTGATGTTTTCAGTAGTGTGTTCAAAAATATTATGATGTCATCACTTTCTTCTCATCCTTTTGTGTGTGTGTGTGTGTGTGTGTGTGTGTGTGTTTGAAGGTGTGTGTCAGTTGTTGTGGTAAAAGCTGAGATAAAACACTGGATGAATAACACCTTTCCAGGCAAATATGAAATGCTATTCACGCTTTGCTTTGTCCTTGTCCTTGTGTGTGTGTGTGTGTGTGTGTGTGTGTGTGTGTGTGTGTGTGTGTGTGTGTGTGTGTGTGTGTGTGTGTGTGCGTTTGCGTGTGACTGTCTAGCTCCCAATCGTCCTGTCCTCCTTGGTGTCCCTGTACTTCCTGGAGCTGACAGATGTGTTGTCCCCGGCGATGGTGGGCTTCCGTTGCCATGACCGTGACCTCTCCATGCCGTACGTGGAGACGGGGGATGAGCTCATCCCTCTGCTGATGCTGCTGAGTTTGGCCTTCGCTGGTCCTGCAGCGTCCGTAAGTCATTCGCAAGCTAGTCTAACGTTCACCTGCTAGACTGGTTTAGTTCCATTCATGGACTTCCATGGTACCAAGTACCAAATTCTCTCAAAAGTAGATAAATATGCTCTTATATTTCCTCAAAGATGGATAGCTGATCTAATGGATTTCTACATGACAAAATATGTATTCACAAATTTTCCTGTTATCAGAAAAATAGGATTACATCAAACCAGTAAGTGTCCCGTTTAAATGCACACACAGCGTAGCCATAGTGAATAAACGCCTGCAGTGAAAGCATATTTTATACACAGCAGTTCCATCTTCTATGCAATTGATGCTTTTGGTATGTAAATGTGGGTCAACACTGGAGAATGTGTATTTTTCTCAAAAGGAGCGGCTTCTTGGTCCTACAGAGATAAACACAAACTGAGCTACAGGTAGGCTAGACTCACTGAGCTTAGCTCTAACGCCACATATGGCGCTTTTCCATTACATGGTACCTACTTGCCTCGCCTTGACTCTACTCGCCTTTTTTGTTTTTCCATTACGAAAAAAAGTACCTGGTACCTGCTAACAGGTACTTTTTTTAGTACTGGCTCAGTCGAGGTTCCAAGCGAGCTGAGGCGAGCTGAGAAGGTGACGTGAAACCCTGCAGGCTGCTGATTGGTCGGAAAGAAGCGTCACTGATCACTGCATTGCTAGCGAGAGACGGCATTTTTAAATAGTTTAGCCAGCGGTGTTTTTTTGCTGCCGGAGGCTCCACGCAGAGCTTTCTCCGTAGCATACAAGTGGCCTGATGGTTATACTGGTGCGCTGGTGTGTGCATGTGTGATGTGTGTGGGTCGAGTCGCCGTATGTGTGTGTGTGGGGAGCTAGTGAGCGAGGGAGAAGTGAGAGAGTGACGGCGATTATTTCAAGAGTTTAGTAGCGACTCTAGAGTCATATATATGTGACCACGGTGGGAAATCTGGAGCAGTAAACGTTAACTATCTCTTTGATATCCTGTTGTTTACGGAGAAGGAGAACCAGGAAATGCGTCGGGGGGAAATGCGACGCCACTAAGCCACGCCCACGGCAGTCGCTATGACAACCAGCCACGCTGAGGCGATACTAAAATCTGCAATGGAAAACGGACGCACGGCGAGTAGAGTCGAGTAGAGTCGAGGCGAGTCGAGCAGGTACCATGTAATGGAAAAACGCCATTATAGAGAAACCAAAGCCATCCCGAGCTTTATCTTCAGTTCCAAGTTCAATATCCGCTCTCTTTTTAGCTCGGTTTTGGTCTCCACCAACTCATGAGAAAAATATCTTGATCTTTGGCTTGCTCTGTGTTTGACTTTGTTCACTAGGTAGGCGCTAATATTCCAGCGTGGTGCTGGTCAGGTAGCGTACATTTTGTTTATCAGATCTTTTTTTCACCTGGAAACTGAACTGATGAATGCAGAATTTGCGATCTGTATCACCTAAAGCGGAAAAAAAAGCTTGTTGACTAATAATTCCCTGTGGATTTGTCATTGAGCAACATTTGATCCACTGTTCATGTAAAAATGTTTACTGGTGAAGCTTTACAAGAACAAAACTTCCCATATCATAGTCAGAAGGATAAATCTTGTCTCAGAGGGTTAGGGATCTAATGTGTCTTGGGGTTTGGGGTTTTGTTTGTGAGTTCTACACACACACACACACACACACACACACACACACACACACACACACACACACATCACACAGACACGCTTGTGTACAGACAAATACATAAATCACAGAAATATGCAAACATGCAGCAGCTCCTCCAAACAGCCACAAAGCAAATTCTATTTGCAAAATCAATGGACACATTGAAATATACACACCTGACATTCCAATACACACCATCAAACACCTCTCCCCCCCCCCCCACCAATCAATACAAAGACGACACACACACACACTGCTAATCCATCAGCAGCATGGAAACGAGCAGAGCCCTCCAACACTCATCTATCACTCAGATTGGAAGTGATCACTATTCAATAGCACCTTGTCTCCATTTTCCCTCCGTAGCTCTCTCTCACCGTATGATGACCGTCACACAAAGGGATTTGACATTAAAAGCACTTTAACCCTTTTTCCTCTCTATTTTTTTTCCCCTTTGTCTCTTTCTTGCTTTGTTTCTCTCTCAGTCCCTTACGTTTTGCACTATACAACATAAATGTAGTAGAAATGTAGCAAGTTTCCACAAACTTTACCTACTGCTCTCTCTCTCTGTCTGTAGATTATGATGGGGGAGGGCCTGATGTACTGTTTGCAGTCCAAACTGAAGACATGTCCCAAGTCGGAGAGTAGCATCAACGCTGGAGGCTGCAGCTTCAACTCCTTCCTACGCAGAACCGTACGCTTCGTCGGTATGTCCAACTAAAAATCCTTTTGGGGCTTTTTGGAGGGAGTTTTGGAGGATACGTGGCTGTTGCTATGGAAAAATTAACGGTTGTAATGTAGCTTGCCTCAGGGGTCATCTTTTGGAGGGACTCATTAACCGCATTGTTTGTCAAGCGGCATTGTTTTCTCACGGATGCTTATTCTGTTGGCGATGAAGAGGCATTTTAAAATGATCTAAAACAAGCACCGAAACGATTCCTTATTCGGTGTATTTAAGTTAATTGGGAACTGCGTAAGTGTGACACTATAGTAGAAGCCATGTTTAAATTTTTGTCAGTTTTTGTCTATCATCTACTGGCTTGACCTCCTGTGAGTTGATTCTGACAATGCTCTAAAGGTTTAATGAGACACACAAGAATATATACTTTCTCTAACAATGGCTCCATTCACTTTGATGACGTGAGAGTAGACCGATAAGAAAGAGGCACCAGAGGAAAGGGAAGATTGATTCAAGGTAGGTTCACGCAGATAAATCTTCAGGAAGGAAAACAATGTAACAATTTGATACAAATTTATGATACCAATTCAAATAGATGAGAGAGACTTTGTTCAGAGGTTTTTACAGAATGGAATGTAACGTATTCACAACAGTCAGTTTCACCATATGCTTATGTTGCATTGTGTTTCATTTCTCATATTTTATGAGTTATCACTGTCCAAATGCAGTGTATTTAAGTCAATTGGCAACTCATGCATATGGCCATCGATACAGAGGACTAATCCTTTAAAGTAAGGTCAGTGGGAGATTAAAATGTCCCCATCTCTAGTTCACAATTGGTCCTTTAGGCTAACAACAGAGTCAACATTGTAAAGAACTGCCCGCTGACAGTAAAGAACGAAATGCTGTTGTTTTTTTAAGATGGAAATCAGTTTTGGCTCAGACAAATTGCTTAACTTACCGGCTGAGCCTCCAACTTGATTCCACTTTTTAGAGTAGGGAAATAAGCAAATTACATGACTTGAAAAGAAATAGACTTGATATAATGCTCCATGAGAATTACCTCGAGGCATACGTTGAGCTTTGAAGTGAAAAGAGTAATTAATTCACCTTGCCAAATTTCACTGTCTGCAGAAAAGCTTTAGACGGTAACAAACTGAAGGCTTGGGGTGTCACTTTGGGTCGTTGGAGTGAATTTTGTGTTTTTTTTTTTTTTTTTTTTTTAATCCGCAACTGCAGGTAATCATAAGTGAACAGCTCATAGCCTAGTGAAGAAAACACTAGGGGCTTTTTGTTCATCTACTATCTCTGTCTCTTACCTCTCTCCCTCAGGTGTTCATGTATTCGGTCTCCTGGCAACAGCCCTGGTGACAGATGTCATCCAGTTAGCAACTGGTTACCACGCCCCTTTCTTCCTCACCGTCTGCCAGCCCAATTACACGGCCCCGGGAGTCTCATGTGACAACAATGCCTACATCACACGGGACATCTGCATGGGCAAAGACCAGTATGCCATCATGTCAGCAAGGTAAGACACATAGATGCATGTAGAGAGCTTTAAAACCGCTTCCATGGACACATAGAAAGTCTCCATCTTCCTGAATTCAAAGTCTGCATCCACTTATACAAAACATACAGTATGAACACAAACAGATATAAAGTGCATTTATTACAGGATATTAGTGTATACTTCTTATTTTCCAAGCAGGCTGCTCCAATGCCATTAAATAAGAATTTAGCCATGTTAGATCCCTTTGCTACAGAACACATTGAGTTACAGTAATAAAAGGATTTACGGTAATTGCAGAAGGACCCCAAACCACTTAATATGCAACTCTACTGTATAGCCTACTACTGACTTACAGTGTAGGCTACTTCTACATCAGAGGAAGACATTGTGCTATATATTTACCTGACAGAGAAAGCTGCAGATTCCGAATGTAATCACAAAATATCACAATGACAATGTGGAGTAATCAGACATTAGCTTCATGGACTCATGGCAGCGCGCTACCCATCCAAGTGCCATGCCATGTCCAAACAACGTCAAACTTGGCACCACACTTATTCGTGCCCGTAGCAAGACAACTGTCAAGTTTGAAATCCATCGGACTAACGGTTCGAGAGATATGCGCATAACACACACACAGACACATACGCACACACAGACAGACAGACATTCCTGCAATTTATAGATAGATACTGAATATAGCTACACAGCCCTATCGCTGGGTGGTGGTGGTGATGGTGGTGGTCGGTTTCTGCAGCCTGTCTACAGCTCTGGGGAAAAAGCTGTTGCGAAGCCTGTTGGTGCATGCTCCTAGGGTCCTCAGTCTGCCTGAGGGGAGGGTGGTGTAGAAGAGGTTTCCAGGGTGTGAGGGGTTTTGCTGGATGCTTGCGGACCGTGTGAGGAGATGGCTTAAATGGATGTCGCGCAGATTTGGCAGGGGGGAACTGACAATTCTCTCAGCCATCTTCACAACCCTCTGCAGGTCTTTTTTGTCCGCAGCAGTGCAGCTAGAATACCACGCAGTACAGCAATATGTTAAAATGCTTTCAATTGTGCGCCGGTAAAAACTAATCAGCAGTCTCTGGGGACGCCTGTATTGTATACATGCATTTGAAGAGGATTACAGGAGATTAAAATAGAAGAGTGAAATTGTTGTTTCATTTGGATTTCAGAAATAATACAATATTTGCTTATCAATGATATGCTGCTTAGTAAAGTTAAGTGCGTATTTGCACGCAAGACTTACAATGCCCTAACAAATTCTCAGTGTTCCCAGCTGTAGCATCTCACTTGCAGGTGTTGTAGCTAAGTTTGGCTTCTGAAGAAACTCTTTAGCAGCACAAAGTGTAACAAACAGACGGAGGTCAGACAAAGCAGCTACAGCATATGGGTATTAGACAGGCATAAGTGCATACAGACAGAAAAGAGCCGATATAGGCATTATCCTAGTAGTACAAACACACACGTTTGTTAGGACTCATATTTACGTAATGCATTCCCTAGCTCCTAAAACTAACCTCAAAGGATTATTTCAACATTTTGGATAATATGCCCACTTGCTTTCATGGTGTAGAGTTGGATGAGAATATTGATACCACTCATATATTAAATATAACTGGTTATGATGGTTATATTGATGCATACATCTAGCCTTTTTACAAGGGGTTAGCCGGACTATTTCTTGGACAAGAGCAGTTCCTTGGAGACTTCAGGAAGTTACTCACCTTGCACAGCAGCTGGATTCTTTCGATATCGATGGATCACAAGATCACACGAAAAAAATGTGCGTTTGTGTCCGAACCAACCTGGTTCGGACCAATCAGAGTCCTGTGAGGAGCTACAGGCAGCTGCGATGTGGTTTAGAGAGGCAACTGTTTGTTCAAAACAACAATGGCGGCTAATAAAAGAGGTTAGCGTTATATTGGAATTGAAAGAACGACTTTCTCTGTGAAAAAGATGTTTTACCTCTCCTCCCGACTGGCTTCACCACAAGTTTGATAGAAAGATGATTAATTTAATCACCTGCCAAGTATTTTTTGAAAGTGCCTGCCCTTTTCCAAACTGTTTCCAATGACGCCTTCTCGGATGGTTCTGTGTAACCAACCATCTGGCTTGTCAGGTTAGGAAGTTACTGCACCCAGACAAGAAATAGTCTGGCACATAACCAAACGTGCTGTCCAACAGAGCCAGGCTACTGTATCTGTTTCCCTGTTCCAACGCTTTGTGCTAAGCTAAGCTAACCGGCTGCTCGCTGTAGCCTTATATTGTTTGGACAGATATGAGAGTGGCATCAATCTTCTCATTTAACTCTTGGCAAAGCAAATATTATATTATTTCCCAAAATGTTGAAATATTGCTTTAACAATCAAAACTAAATGCCTAACCCCAACAATTAGCATAAATGTGACCTAGATCTAATTCTAGCTTGAATCCGAAAACCCAAGCCTTGACCCTCAAACAGACTTTTGAAAAAATAAGGAACAACACACACACACACACACACACACACACACACACACACACACACACACACACACACACACACACACACACACACAGGTTTAGCCCTGAGTGGGAGGAGGTATATACAATGATAAACACACTCACACAAACAGTGCCTTAGTAAGGCAAATTAAATGAGATTTATGATTCAGTTTTCTAAACTCTTAATTAGCAGCTTTGACCTCAACTCATTCACTCTCCCCTAATGTTCCCACTAATGCCCCATGGTATTCTGTTTGTGTTTATTAATGCTCACATCCAAGGACGCACGCTCAGTTTGACAAACACACAGTCACACAGGTTTTTAATGTCAAATACGACCACGACATCACAAACAGCTTTATTCAGATTTATTCAAGAGGCAAGAAACACACTCAGCTTTTTTGTGAATACATAAATCTCTCTTTGTCTCTCTGACTTGCCTCTTTCACACCTAACTCTTCCCCTTTCTCCCCCCAGGAAAACATTTCCATCCCAGCATGCAACGCTCTCTGGCTTCGCTGCTGTCTATATCTCCGTAAGCACTTCTGTGTCTTACTTGCCTTCTATGTTTGTGTATATTGAGTATGATGTATTTCTTTTATATACTGTATGCTTGCATGTGGTTGTGTATGTGTTTAGGGTTTAATGGGTGCATCTCTCTTATGAACAGTCCATTCACTGTCACTGTTTCATTTACATATTCTTAAAAATCAAATCGTGATACGCTAATACTACAGCAGTGTTTTTGCACTACATTTCTTTAACTTTCATGCATTTTCATGAGTTTGCGCACTTGATAACTATCCAGATGTTCCTCTATTTAACGAACGTTGCTGCTGGCAACATAAGATTAGTTCCTGCATATCAGAGGATTTTTTTTTAGCTGGAATGAAATCACTGTCACTCCATACATAAATCACAATTGCGTCACGCTGTTTACTCACTGAGAGATTTCCAGATTTCAGACAACAGTACCCTCAAGCCAAAAGAGCCATCCAAAAAATAAAAAAATCCAAAAATCTTTGTAAAGTCTTTTTAGGTCAGATTTCTGTTATTACATCCTAATTCATATTGGTAGGATATTTTTGTCATTCTGTAGTTTGGTGCTGACAGCAGCAGCATGTGAACTGTACGGCAGAGTAGCACTGTCACTTTCTCATGAGGTAACACCCTCCTACTCACACACACACACACACACACACACACACACACACACACACACACACACACACACACACACACACACACACACACACACACACACAAAACACACAAACTCCCTCCACCAATAGCTATTTCAGCTACTGGCCATACCACTGCTGCCTCACTGAGCCCAAAGTGTGCTCATTAAAACTCACCAGACTGGTTTCTGATGAGAGAGAAAAGGCAGGAGAGGAGGAGGAAAGCAGCTGTTTTGGTTGTTAGAGTTACAACAAACAAAATTGCAATATGATTTAGTGCAATATCCAAATCGCAGGGGCCCACAATATTTGTTAAAGGCAAAATATGTGTCAAACCATTCTGAATGAAGTATTGTGGTGCTGCAGAGACATCCCGGCCTACAAATCGTATCCTAAAGACTAAAGAAAAAAATCTTTGTTTGGTACAGATCCTCGCAATAAATCACACGTCAGTCATTTTTTTTTTTATTATTTATATTTTTCAATGAAAATGAGAATAATGATACAAAAATTATCATTCCCTCCAATATCGTGAATCATATGGCAATTGCAATATCAGTCAAAATAATCACAATTAGATATTTTCCTCATATCATGCAGCCCTACTGCCCACCACATTAAAACATGTATTTCTTGTATTCAGTCTCAAAAAACCTTTACAATGAAGTGAAATAATTCCACTTGCTTCCATACCTTCTCTTCACACACACATATATATATATATATATATATATATATATATATATATATATATATATATTTAAATATATATACACACACAGGCCAAAAGTTTGGACATTGTAGATTCTCAATGAAGGCATCAAAACAATGAATGAACACATATGGAATTATGTACTTTTTTATTAATAAGGGAACAAATTCCACTAATTAACCCTGACAAAGCACACCTGTGAAGTGAAAACCATTTCAGGTGACTACCTCATGAAGCTCATTGAGAGAACACCAAGGGTTTGCAGAGTTATCAAAAAAAGCAAAGGGTGGCTACTTTGAAGAATCTAAAATATAAGACATGTTTTCAGTTATTTCACACTTTTTTGTTAAGTACATAATTCCATATGTGTTCATTCATAGTTTTGATGCCTTCAGTGAGAATCTACAATGTAAATAGTCATGAAAATAAAGAAACACATTGAATGAGAAGGTGTGTCCAAACTTTTGGCCTGTACTGTATATACTGTATGTATTTTAGACATTTCCTGAAATTTGACAGAAATAGCAGATCACTTGACAATGTAGACAAAACTATTTCATGGCATTGGAAATAACTGAAATGTCACCCTTCTGACAGATTCTTGCTTTAAGAAAAGTTTCATTTTTATGCTCACTACTACATGGACAAGCTTGTTAAAATGGATAATTTTTGCAAAGTCTGCTTGTCTGTCACTCAGCTGTCCTCCACTTTATGTAATACAAATGTAGTGTGTGCATGCGGAGAATTTTGATGTAAATATATGAATGTATTCTTTCTCCCTTCCCGTGTCCCTCCTGCTTACTTCCCCACTCTGTTTTTCTGTCAAAGAATATTCATCTTAATGACTCTGTTAACTTCATACGCAGTCTACTTTTTTTGTCTTAAAACAGCTCATTAAGATGGTATCAGTTACAACATTTTCATGGAACAAAAAGAATATATTATTATTTTACTTTTTCAATATAATGTCACCTAAAGAGAATTCTTCAAATATTTGGAGTTGCATTGGAAACAAGGGAAATGACAGACAGATATGAGAGTGGTATCAATCTTCCTATGTAACGTTCGGCAAGTGTCTTTCCCAAAATGTCAAATTATTCCTAGTTTAAGATGAGTTTCTATAATTCATCTAAACTATAGGCTAAATCTTTCCACTGTTGAGGTCAAACCTTTGTTGCAGTGTCTTGTAATGCCTTTTAATGACATCTCCACCTCAGTCTCTGTTTGTCTGGCTACCTGTCTTTTGTATATTTATGTGTGCTTCTCTCTCCGCAGATGTATTTGAATGCCAGCATCAGCAGCACGACCAAGCTGCTGAAGCCTTTGCTGGTGTTTGCTTACTGCATGGCGGCGGGTCTCGCCGGGCTGACGCAGATAACTCAGCACCGCAGTCACCCAATAGACGTCTACGTGGGATACCTCATAGGAGCCGGCATCGGAGTCTACTTGGTTGGTTAAGCAAAGTGCACAGAAGCAAAATATTGTTTTTATGTGCAAAATCTATTCAATGGCCTAATTTATATAGCTGGTTTCATGATAAGTACACCTTTTATGCTAATATGACTCGCTGAAAGACATTTGAACAGGTGGAATTGTCTCGAAATGTATTTTCTATTTCAGGATTTAGTTTGTGAAATGAGCGCCAGCATATGTTTGTAGGCATTTAGGGATTTGTTTTTGTCCCCGGGGAATAGTTAACAGTCTGCAATGCAGCGTGGTGGAAATAACCAAATACTCACAAATAGATTTTTTTTCTTTCTTTAATTAAGTGGTTTAGTTGTTTTGCTGTGACTGAATTGTCCCATTGTATTATTCTAACGCTATCCCAGCATGTGCTAACAAATGCTTCTTTTTTTAATCACCTCTCCTCTCCGTGTGGCTTCCATACGTACTTCTCTCTCCTAGCAGTTTTTTTGGCGGGGTCTATATATAGCCTTTTCTATTACGGAGGGAAGGGAGAGAGAATGAATAATCCGATAAGAATTCTCTGGGACAATTTCACACTTGATTTTAAGAAAACTTGTCGGTGCCATTTTCCACGCTTCCCTCCTCCTTTCGCTCTCTTTCTCTCTCGTCTTTCACATTTTAATAAGGGCCACTTCCTCCTGTCATTAAAGGAGGAATTCTGAAAGAGAAAGGGGGGGGGGAGTGAATCATACTGACCTCAGACTACACAGGAAGGAGGAAAAATGCCTATTCATGCACTTGCTCCCCACTAATAGGAATACACTTTTTTTTTTATTCCTAAAACATTGAAGAGAATACATTTTCACGCTTCAGTCTTTCTTTAACATGCTGGGTACTTATTATCTCCTCATTTGTTTCTCCTCCCCTCCTTCCTCTCTGTATCTCCTTTGTCAGGCTGTGTACGCAGTGGGAAACTTCAAAGCATCAGACGAAGATGCTCCCTCTTTACAGAGGCTGACCCCAGCTCAGCAGAAGGACGGCTTGAGGGTGCTGAGCCAGCGGAGTCATGACTCCCTGTACAGGAAGACTCCCAGGGTGTCTGAGAGCAGAGAGGAGCTGGGGGCAGGGCTGGGGTCCGGGGCTCGCAGTAAGGTTAGGAGGGAGAAGGCGTCCCTGGCCTCCCTCAAACGAGCCAGTGCTGACGTGGAGCTCCTGGCAACCCGGGGTCCAATGGGCAAGGAGACCATGGTCACCTTCAGCAACACCTTGCCCAGAGTCGCTAACGGCAACAGCCCCATCTCCCCCTCAGACGAGCTGCCCACCCCGCAGCGTCACATGACTTTCCACGTGCCCTTCGACCCCCAGAGGTCTCGGCAGCTGGTGTCGGAGTGGAGGCAGCGCTCGCTGGAGGTCCGCAGCCAGAGCTCACGGGACGAGGAGGAGGGAACGGACGGGAGGGATGGAGGAGATGAAGGAGGAGCAGCCGGAGAAGGAGAGCAGGAGATGCCTTCCTCTCTTTATCCCACGGTGCAAGCCAACAAGGGCACCGCCACACCGACCGGAGCCAGGATGGTGGTGGCACCCCCACTCGTTCACATCCCCGAGGAGGCCTCTCGGCCGCCGCCTGTCTCCCCCAAGAGTGCCAAGACCCGCGCCAAGTGGCTGTCGCTCACCGAGGGAGGGGTGAAGGAGCCGGGACCAGGGCCGATCGCCGTGTCGACACCCCGTGTGCCCAACACGCAGCCCAACCAGCCGCCCAGCCAGCAAAGAGTCACTCAGGTGAG
The DNA here is from genome assembly GCF_004354835.1 of Perca flavescens. NCBI lineage: Eukaryota > Metazoa > Chordata > Actinopteri > Perciformes > Percidae > Perca > Perca flavescens. Next base: position 22,498,337 of record NC_041350.1, read on the forward strand.
GAAGAAATTAGAAAATGAATGCCTGCCAATCATAATAATTACATTGTTTTGAGCAGTAATAATTTATTCTTTGATTTCTAGTGGCATTTGGCCAGTTCTTAAAAAATATAGTTTAGACAGGAGAAGAGATTTAACAGCTGCCAGACGCTGTGTGCGACACACCTGATTTTTTTTGACGGTGAACACAAAACAGAACAACACGAGTAGAAGCAATTTCACTGATTACTTTCCGATGTAAAATACTCTCGCAAGGGTTCAGACGCTTATTATAGTTGGAGTTAAAGGGTAACTTTTTTATTTTTTTTTCAACCTGGACCCTATTTTCCTATGTCTTTGTGTCTAAGTGACTGATGGGACATCAGTTCCAACAAGCTGCAATGTAACGTTCTCAGCATTTTACCTATGTTCATTCTGACTAGATGCTCATTCTGTCCTCCAGGTGATAGCCATGTCCAAGCAGCAGGGTCACGGAGTCTCTTCGTCCACCAAGGCGTCAGAAGGTGGATCCTCCTCCGGTGGTGGCTCCAACTGCTCCGAGTCGCCCTATTACCGGATCCCATCCGATCGTGACAGCTGCACTGGGAGCAACCCAGGGAGCATCGCCGGGAGCGGGAGCATCGTCACAATCGACGCTCACGCCCCTCACCACCCAGTGGTGCGCGTGTCGGCCACTAACGGCAAGCCGTGGGAGTGGAGAAACACCATCAGCGGGAACATGACGGCAGCCGACACGGCAGGGGACCAACACCGCGTGGCGCTGCAGCGACAGGACAATGTCAATCACTACCGGGACTACCGGACGCTCCCGGTGAAAACGGACTCGCTGTGCTCCTCCTCGGCCAGCGGCAGCGTCGAAGGAGGACCGGATCTGCCCCCCCTCCCCACCTGCTCCTCCCCTCTGCCTCCCCCTCCTCAGCTGTCATCCCCTCTACCGCCGCCGCCTCCTCACTCGTCTCCTTCCCCCTTGCCTCCCCCTCCTCACCCGAGCTCCTCCCCAATGCTCCCTCCTTTCCCTCACCCTGCATCCTCGCACATGCCTCCCCCTCCTCCCCTGTCCTCTCAGATGCCCCCACCGCCCCTCCCGTCGTCCTCCCAAATGCCCCCGCCTCCTCACCCATCCTCCTGTCAAATGCCCCCGCCTCCTCACCCATCCTCCTGTCAAATGCCCCCGCCTCCTCACCCATCCTCCTGTCAAATGCCCCCGCCTCCACATCCGTCCTCTTCCCCTTTGCCGCCACCGCCTCACCCCTCATCCTCCATGCCTCCACCTCCCCACCCATCCTGCTCCAGCATGCTTCCCCCTCCTCCCCATCCCGACTTGCTGATGGATGGCCACAGCCAGGCGCTGTCCCGCTCCTCCACCCTGCCTCGTCGGCCCTCTGTCTCCGCCCGCAGCCACGCCGAGCAGGAGCACTACTACAAGGCCATGCAGAATGAGCGCATGTTATAGTAAATGCACCATTGTCATACCAATATTGTACTTCGGAAGACTCGGCTGAAAGAGACGGTGAAACAAAGTAGGTTGTGGCAGGTGAATAGAGATTTATGACTTTTGAAAAATGACAAAAAAGGGTTTAGAGACTCTGAGACCAGAGCAGCAGCTTGGGTCAAAATGCTGGACATGAAGAGGCAGCGGGGGATGGGGGACCATTGGGAGGTCTGGCAGCTCACACACACTCAGCAGGGGATCTGATTTTCTCCTGCTAACACGTACTGCCCACAGCGCCGGCTCAACAGCTCTGACTGGGAAAAGAACAGACAAGAAAGGGGAGACAAAAAAGAGCCGGGTGAAGAATGAAAAAAACCAACCTAGTTTCAGCATGCACATCCTCCGTGTTTCTATAAGACACATTCAGAGAAGGAGTGGAAGAGGCTGCAGCTGAAAGAGAGATATCACAATGAACGGTCTGGGATTTGCTAAATCAAGTTTCCCTTGAGAGGGGGGATAAGACTGAGAAAACAAAACAACTACAGGCAATACTAGCTCTCCTTCAACTGGCGCAGCCTTTCGAGGCTGCCAGCCATTACACACAGAGAATTTTCTGTTGTAACCAGTCGAAAAACGTGTGCTTTAAAGCACCCAGAAGCTACGAATAAAGAAAATAATGCAGTAATGTTAAAGCTTTATTGCGTAACTTTTTTTTATATCAATGAATGTCCGTTACATTCAAGCCATTGCCAAACGAGTTGACACAAAGCTAATTAAGACAGCTTCACACAACTCTCTGTATTTCTCAGCATGGCTGTGTTTAGAAATTGGTGTCGTCCGGTGAGAAATGACCTCTTCTGAAGAGTCCATCATGTTTTTTTAATCCTCCGTGTCCTCCTTGGCTACTAGCAACTGCGTGGAGGAGGGGTGGGGGCACGTGCACGAGTATGGAAGGCTTGTGTCATGTGGATACAACAGTGGTGTTGTCATCACTTAGAATTCCTCATGGGGGCGACAGAAACTACGCACCGTAGCTTTAAGTTCAACCACAGGTTCAAGAGTATTAGCCACAAACCACAAAAAAAGTCTTTTTACCCCTCTGAGTACACAAACCAAATGGGGAAATTTCTGTTTGACGCCAAGCAAATCTGTCAGTATCCACCAGAGAGAGCCAGCTTAGGAAGCGTTGCTTCTGGTTGGGGTGTGAGAAGAAGGAGGAGGAGAAGTGGGCATAAGGAGGATCACGCACAGTTGGGCACCCTGATACAGACGTCACTGAATGGATTACTGTTGTAAACATGAGAGGCGGAGGAATGGAAAGAGAATTGTTCCTAAAGTGAAGAGGGTGGCTGGGCACAGCGAGTCAGGAGCCAGCCTGTCTTTGCTGTGTGCAAAACCTGCCACGGAGCCTGAAGCAGCACTAAGGAGATTAACGTTTGTTTATCAAACCATGCTAGCAAACTCTTCCCTCCCTGGCCCTTCGCATTTGGCCCTCTGGCACACAGTGGTGACGGGACTGATAATGGGAAGCTGCCCAGCCAGCAGTGCGGCATGCCATCACCACCGACATGCACTTCGACTCAAGCGGGTGCCGGTTGGATGCGAAGAAGTGGCTTGTGTTGCTAGCGGCCTCTGATTGTAGCTGTTAGCATTTCAAAGATTTTGGTACCACTTTCTAACTATGCATATTGTATAAGGGGTTTATGAGTTGTTGCTTTATTAATGAGCCTTTATTTATGCTTTATGGATCGGTACTAAAACATTCTTAAGAACTTTTGGGTTGTCAGGTTGTAAAATATCTTTCATTGTTGTACATTTAATTCAATTCAATTTTATTTATAGTGTCAAATCATAACAGAAGTTATCTCAGGACACTTAACAAATAATGTAGGTCTAGACCACACTCTATAATTTACAAAGACCAAACAATTCCCCCCAAGAGCAAGCATTTGGTGCAACAGTGGCGAGGAAAACCGTCCTTTAAACAGGCAGAAACCTCAGGCAGAACCAGGTCTTTTGGTGGGCGGACATCTGTCTTTTAGCTAGCTATTTCCTTTTTTTAGAAGGTGATCTGCAGGAAGACTAAATAATGTTTACAATATTTACAACTCCAGTCTTACAATGCTTTAGTCTTCCATCCATCCATTGTCTATACCCGTTAAGCCGAGTCACGAGAGATCGCCAAGTCTGTCTCAGGGCTACCCATTTTTAAGTATGCCTTATTAGAAAGTGATACCACTAAACAGCCAACCAACACCATGACGGGGCAGTAAATCCATAAAAATGTGTTGACAAAACAATCTTGACTAAAGGTCCGCTTGCTTGCTCTGGAGCTTTTACACAGTCCTCGTCTGGAGATGATGTCAAGACAAACTATGGGCAAACAACATCTGCTGATGAAGTCTATGCAATGGAGTCAAAAGGTCCAGAAAAAGCGAGATTGTTTTGTCAACTGCTGTTTCATACAGTAGGTCAAGAAAGAGCTTACAACTCAAAGGTTTGCATCTAGTTTTTGACATTTTTAGACAAAGCGATTAACCGTAGAATGAATCTAATTCTTTATCGCTAATTCAAATATTGCAGCTCTTTAGAAATACGCTTCCAACAACATCTACAAGTTGAGAGGAAATGTGTGTTCTTCCTGCTCACCTCTGCCTCTTGTGTGTATTTATACTATGTTGTATAAAGTCGTTATCTGGTACCTATCATTTCATACATCCAAGTTTTTTCTAACTATCCGAAGATATTCCGTCAAATGACAAGTGCTTTATTTTAGATCGTACCTTGATCGTATTTAAACGAGAAATACAGACTCTCAGACACACAGATGACATAGTTGGCACCACAACATCTGAAGGGTTCATGAACTGATTTTGTTTAGTTGTGCTAGAAAGGGGCGAGGTAAATGGAACAAGTTGTATTTTGTAGTGGAGCTCCTCCGATGAGGAGCTGGTAGATAATCTTGCTCGTCGGTTTGTGCTGCATGTGTGTATGATCGTGTTTTTTTAACTTCTGTGCTTCAAGTCTGTGCCGTTACCTTTGACAGACAGACATGCTGCATTTTTCAGTGCTGGTGATTATCGTACTACTTTCCCCCATTTTGACTGTAAAAAATACTTGATATTCCCTAATATTATTAATATTATTATTATTCCGCAGTCCTCTTTTATGGGCTAATGTTTTCTATCTGTGGTGATGTGTAACATTAATAACCCGATTGAATAAAAAATGAAGACTTCTTAACTGAGGTTTTATCTTGTGTTACTTGACAGCACAGTGGCTGGTGCATATTATACCGCTCAAAATAGAGGGAGGGTCGATGCCGGAGCAGCTTTTACCGCCACTCTAATGAAAAAGATCTTTTACACTCACACATTGACATACACACTTACACAAATACACACAGACAGACGGATACAGCACACACCCAGTTTGGCTAGTGTCAGGTTTCCATAATGAATCCTGCTAGAATGTTGGTCAATCCCAGATGACCTGCAGGGGGTGTGTGTGTGTGTGTGTGTGTGTGTGTGTGCACGGTCCAGATGTAGTCCAGATGTAATGGAATGTGCCCATTCAGATATGTGTCAATTTTGTGCATTTTTCTGTATGCATGTTTGTTTCGCCGTGCATGCATATGTGTGTGAGTTTGTGTCCAGTGCTTATGAGCATTGAGCTGTGTGATGAGGCCATACAGGCAGCGGGGGGTGCAGATGGTGTACTGAGGCCCGAGGACAGTCAGCCTGTCCATGACTCACACTCAGCCAGCAACTCTCAATTCTGTCTTGCTCTCTTACTCTCTCTCTCTTACTCTCTCTCCCCTTGGTGGCCCAGAAAGCACAACATAACAAGTGTGTATTTGTGTGTGACAGCAGGAGGAAACAGAAAATGCGGACTGAGCTGTCTTTATGCATGTCTATTTTTGCGACTGTGTGTGTGTGTGTGTGTGTGTGTGTGTGTGTCATAGTGACAGTGACAGTGAGAGTGGCTGTCCAGGGGAAGCTGCTGACAGTCTTTTCAGGACTGATTTACCACTGCAGAACGGCATAAAAGCCTTTTGTCCGCAGCTCCACTTTTATCTTACTCACCTTGTCACTATCATTCTACCTACTACCATCTCACCCGGCTCCTCATGAACCTTTACACATGAAGGAAAGGGGATTTGGAGCTTTGGAGCTTCAATCCTGATTTTCCTCCAGCTCTCAGTTTCTTTTTTTGAATGAGGGATTAGGATTCTAAAGGGTTGCAGGGAGCATTTTACTTTCAGTCTGATCAATATACGGCGTAATGTTCTTAACAATCCAATATTGATCCCTATTTTTTGCATGAAAAGATGGTCACAGAATCTACAGGGATTGACTATATTGACAATGGGCACAAGCCCTTAAAGAGTTATTCCTTATCATGGTTCATTGGTGAAATGGTCGAGGAACCCCTTTTTAAACAGCCCTCTTGAAGGGATTCACCAATTAAGAAAAGGAGACGAAAGTGATGGTTTCATATTCAGATGGGGTAACGGTTGTTAGAATTCTCAGCCTGGGACAGTAAATCATGTTGAGTCTTCCAATTGCTTATTAAACCACGTTAGAAATCCTGAAGATCTTGGAGCGAGCTCTTTCAGATCCCATGTGGTAACCAGACTTAATGTGTCAGTCAGCCATCTACCACCACAGCTGGGGGCTGACACTGACATTTCTAGGAGGCTGGCTTCACTGTGTCACTAAGACTAGCTGTGTTTCCTTGTTTCTACCTGGGGGTCCAAGACATTCCATCAGTTTTTTATGCAATCAAACAAAAGACAATAAAATTGTGACGTACTACCTGTCAAAGTAGCTGGTAATGAAACACAACATCCACGACCAATATTTGCTGGTGGGAGAAATTATTTCCCTCCATGGATACAGTTTTGGAGTTGAGGATATATGCTAGCTCGCTCACTCTTTAACCCGCAGGCTATAGAGGGTGATAAAAGTCCTACCTGGCTACATGTTACGCTGTAGCAGCCCACCTGGGAGCCTGACATTTTTGTAGGGTCTTCCTCACCTCACGAGGCCACGGCTGCTTTTACAGGAGCTTGATTTTCAACCACACGGACTCTTTAAATATCCCTGGCATGGACCAGTTTCATTTTCTCACCTGAACTCAGGGTCTGCATAGCATAGATACAGCCATGCTAGCAGCTCTGTGAGGCTCTACTTGGGCACAGCGTTGAGCTAAATGCAAATGCCATAACATGCTCACAATGACAATGCTAACATGCTAATGTTAAGCAGGTATAATAGTTACCATGTTCGCCGACTTTGTTCAGCGTCTCAGCATGCTAACATTTGATAATTAGCACTAAACACAGTGCAGCCAAGGCTGATGGGAATGTCATTAGTTTTGCAAGTATTTGGTCATAAACCAAAGTGTTGGACATATTTAAATTTTGACCAGATGATGGCGCTAAATGAAAAGTTAAGGGATCACTAAAGTGATTACAATTTATCCTGAGGGGGGCATGAATAGCTGTACCAAATTTCATGGCAATCAATCTAATAATTGCTGACATTTCTACTCAAAACCACAAAGGTCAACCCACTGGTGGCGTTAAGGGAAAAGTCAGAGGATAATCAATCCAAGTATCATTCCATCCTCTAGAGACCATGAATGTCTGTACAAAATATCATGCCAATCCATGCAGTAGTTGATAAAGATATTTTTGTCTGTGGTGGACTGACCAACAGACTGACATTGCCATCGAGCCACAGCGCTAGCATGGCTGAAAATACATGAAGCTCATCCAAGGTAGAGTTTAAAAAAACATAAACTGGCTTATGGCTGAGGGTCTGTAAATAAGACTGTTTCTAAAAAATCCTCGAAAGTTGACTTTGCAAAGATGCAAGGCTTTCATGTGACAGCTTAAAAATATACTCCACAAAGCAGTCTTGGTCCCCACTCTCTCTCTCTCTCTCTCTCTCTCTCTTTCTGCTTCTCCTGTTATAGGTGATGTGTCTTCTTGGCTGTCTCCTCGTGCTTTCCTCTGAGAATTGAGGTGATAGAGATGGAGATGGAAGCCCACCCACCCCCACCCCCCTTACCCCACATGCATGTGCGCACGCAGAAACACATAAACTCACTTACGGATTCCCATGAAAATTCGCAGCAACATGCTCACTGAAACCAAGATCTAGAGATTTAAGACAAACATCCTTCAACAGACCGAAAAAAAATGTACATACACACTCATGACCAATGTACTTTTGCTTTTTGTCTACATGTAGAGGCAGATGAGGGGGGGGCAGTGCAGTGTATTTGAGCATGAGTGGGCTGATGTGGTTGTGGCCTTACATGCATGAGTAAGACTGTATAGTACATGGCTTAAACACCCTACGGGCCTAGCAATGGGTAGTAACACACTGACACAGTTATCAGACCACACTAATTTGGTCTGGGACTGTGTGTGTGTGTGTGTGTGTGTGTGTGTGTGTATACAGTGTTTAGAAGAGCCTTGGTATATGCATGTCTTAATGTATGTGTGACTCTTTCATGCATTTGTGTAGAATACACGATACTCTCCTTCACTGCCCTCTCACCTCTTAACCTTCTCAAATTGTTGTGCGTGCGTGCGACTGCATATGTCCCATGAACATCCCCGTCTTACCTTTACTCCCGTACGTCTTCTCAAATTCATAAATATCTCTCCTGCCAGGAAAACAGCGTCAGATATGTCACAGTTTTCTAAGGAAGCTCTTGGCAGATGATCACGCATTCCCTCAACCGTTTGACCCAGTTTCGGTCCTCACATCGCCACAGTTAAGATGCTAAGGGATATAATGCATTATACACAAAAAAAAACACAAACATGTATCTAACTCTGCAATGTTGCACAGCCGCCATGTCAAAATTAAAAAGTGCACTTTATCAAAGTGCACATATGCTGTAGCTTGCATAAGTGTTCATCAAAGCAAAAAATCCAATATTAAATGTAACGAAAGACGATAGTCTAAATCAGTCGTTCAGGGAGCATACATTTAATGAGTGAATTAGAATGCTGCGGCACTACACTCATCTGTCATGCCTGTGATGCATCCTATTTCATATCAGCTGCAAGCAGGGGAGCAGAGACAAAGACTGCGTCTAAATGTATCTGACTGGGTCGAAGTGTGTCTGACTGTTTCTGAGTGTTTTCTAACCATGTAGTCATGTTAGATCTTGTCATTGTGTCATACGCGATGAGTGACGATCAGAGGTTAAAGGAACGTGCATTGATTGCTAAAAAATGAAACCACTGCAGAACATAGGCAAGGTAGGAAGGAAAGAAGAAAGAGGCTAAAGGAAAGAAGGAACAAACAGGAATGAAGGCAAAACAACAAAAGAGGAATTAAGAAAGGGAAGTAGAGAGGGAGAAGTGGGACAGAGAGAAAAAAGAAATGATGATAGATGGATAGAATACACAGAAGAAACAAATGAAGGAAAGAATAAATAATTGAGTAAAGTGTGATGCTATGAGGGATAAAGGAATAAAGAGTGGAGACTTGAAGAAGGAAAATGAAAGGGTCATGGGTTAACAGGAAGCCATTGAGGCATAGAGAAGACAATTGAGAAAAGGGGAAAGAATGAACAAACAAGAGGGAGTAAATGAAGGAAGGGAAGAAATAAAGGAAGGAGGGAAGGAATATACATAGATACAGGGAGTCAAAAGGGAGTCTAAGAAGGGAAGCAGCAGGATTGAATGAAGGAATGAACAAACAAGGCACAAGGACTGAAGAAATGAATGGAGGAGTGTAAAGGAAGGAAAGCAAAGAAGGAAGAAGGAAAGAAAAGAGAGAAACAAGGAGGCAAAATAATGGAAGGGATGAGGGGATGAATGGATGGGATGGAAGGAACAAAAGTGAATGAATTAGACAGGCAGGGATGTACATAATGAATGAAGGTGAAAGCCAAAAGAAAAGGATGAATGACGGGATAAATAAAAAGAGAATTGGGGAGGTGAAGCACAAGGAAACAAAAAAAGAGAGAAAAGAGGGAATGGTTAAAGGACAGGAGGAAATAAGGCGTAAGAAAAGAAAAAAAAGAGAAAAGACTAAATGAATGGAGAGGAAAAGGTCAAGTTTCAAGTGACTTTATGGCTGTGAGACAGAAGTAAAGGAGCTGTCACTCCACTGTGACTCCCAGTCGAGCCTATGAATGGATCACTGGCTTCACCACGCTACTCGCTGACCGGCATAACAGCCACCGATTAACACATTGTCACATCTGATGCCAACTTGATCCAGAAGCACCAGAGGAGGGGCATAGTGATGGCATGTGTGATAGACAGACAGAAAGACAGACAGATATTGGGAAAGAGGGAAGAAAAAGAAAATAGGAATACAGCTCCGCAGTGAGCCAAACGTGTGTGTGTGTGTGTGTGTGTGTGTGTGTGTGTGTGTGTGTGTGTGTGTGTGTGTGTGTGTGTGTGTGGGGGTGGTGGTGGGGGATGTGTGTGTGTGTGTGTGTGTGTGTGTGTGTGTGTGTGTGTGTGTGTGTGTGTGTGTGTGTGTGTGTGTGTGTGTGTGTGTGTGTGTGTGTGGAGGGGTGGTGGTGGGGGATGTGATGTGTGTGTGTGTGTGTGTGTGTGTGTGTGTGTGGGTGGGCGAATGCAGTGACGGGACCAGTGACAGTAGCGCCTCATAATGAGGCCGACACATCGGTTCACACTCACACATTTCCATTGCATGACCCTCACTACTCCCCTGTGGATTTACAGTAGCAGACTGATGCACATTTGTGTGCATATTCACAAGGACAGAACAGCATTTTTATTTTTTAGGGATTCAGACGGAGACCAAATACGCAGCTATATAGTGGCGGTATTCTGCCACCATGGAGAAAAGCACAAAGAGAAGTAAAAAAAAAAAAAAGAGAGACAGGAAGAAGGAGAGAAGAGAGGAAGGATGACAAAGTGAAGCAAATTAGACAGAGGCGAGGTAAAAGGGGTTAGAGAGAGACATTATCTTTTGATGTACACGGTGAAACTGCTCATTACTACCCAGAGCAACAAAAGTAAAGTGAAAACATTCTCCAACTCCCACACACACACACCCACAAGCACGACGGCATATAATTGAAGAGAATACAATCGACAGTAGCCCACAGAGGCACAATTGACATTTGAAAGCATACGGTGATGGAGACAGAGACTGAGGCAGGTTGACAGAGAAAGTAAAAGAGAAGTGAAACGTTTTGGCATTTTTTTGGCCCAGTGCACTGAGGATATTCTGGGATGGAGGGAACTCTTTATACTCCTTCTCCCCCCAGGTCTCAATCTGCTTTTCAGCTCCCTCCCTCAATACTTTGGTCTCTCCCTCACTCGCTCTTATCCATTCACTTTCTCGACACCCCTCCCCTGCTGTGGATTTACAACCGCCTCCTCCAAATTCCACACAGTTATTTTCATTTTGGGTAATTCTTTTTTTTTTTTAGTCCGCCCGATGTTTATTCATGACCAGGGTTCTGAGAGAGAGATAAGGAGCCAAGTGCTGAGCTGGCCCCGAGGGCTGTGAGGGCTCCAAGTCAGTCTGCGCGCACACACACACAAATACTCAAACACCCATACACATAACCACTACTGGAACACACATGCACATGTTTGCAGACATACACACGCTAACCCTCCCACAAACACACACACTGTTTTCGGTTTGTCATCATGTCCAAACTGAGGTGTTTTGCCCGTGAAACGCCACTATCGTTATCAGATTAAGAGTCCTACCAGGCTACATGTTACATGTGAGGGCCGGCTGCCTCCCTTTGCTGCTTCCTTTGCTGTTTGTTCAAAGAAAAAAACTAGTTCTTATTTTTTGAGATGTCAGTACCAAAACATGTCTGACCCTCATCAGCAGGGCTTATCATGATGTCATGACACACACACACACACACACACACACACACACACACACACACACACACACACACACACACACACACACACACACGACAAGCGAGGCTGTTTTTTGTTTTTCAAACCCACCCCCTCCTAAATTGTATTTGTATGTTGCCTACTTGGTGATTCTGCGTATGCAAGCGTGCATGAATGTGTAGACGGATTTGCAGTTCAAATGGCTAGAGGGAGAGAGCGAGATGAGAGACGTGATGCGCAGAAAGTGAGCCAGAGACACAGAGGAAATTAGTCTTTCTTTTCTTCTGTAAGAGTGGGTTAAAATCCTTCTTATTCTCCATCACCGGCTCCCAAATCTGCTCAGCCACTTTCCTACTTCCACACCTGTCTCTATAAGCACCAAGCCAATACACACCAATCTGATCCCCCTCTCTTCTGCACATTTTCCATCTTCCCAATCTAAAAAAGAGAAGAGCCAGAGACTGAGTCTGAGCTTGTGTTTGGCATGGGGGGGGAGGGGGGGTGCCTGTCAGTTTGATCACAATGGTGGAACACGCCAAGAAGAGTAGGCGATGACTAAACCATGTTGTTGTCTTTTTTTAGGAAACTGCCCTTATGGTCTACTTTTCTCTACAGTGACGAGGACGTAAACGGAGGTTAAAATGCTTGTTGTGTTCCCATAGATTAACTCCCATGACCCATAATAATTTTAATTGTTAATAGCTGATGCTACACTATATTGAGTTCTAACAACCAAATATGCACTGATTCGATGATTTGCAGGTGAAGAGACATCTTAATTTTAGATGCCTATATATAGTCACTGAAATGCTGTTGAAACAGTTATACGTAACCTGGATGCCGAAAGGAACATTTAGTCCAGTTTTAATTAGATGTCTAGATGTCTTTTGACTTGCGTATCCTCCAAATATTTCTCAATGGAAGGTGACCTTTTGTAAACGGTTCATAAGGGCCCTGAAAGCCTATTTCCTCTATCAGCTTCTTAGTATGAGAAATGGGCTCCTGCATAACCATACAGCTTCAACTTTCCATACTAAGCGATTGTTTTATATGTTATGTGAAAGGGAAATGATATAATAATAAATATTAATAATCATTGACTCACAGGGATAACTGAGGCATAAAATTCGCTGCGCATTGCATGAATACATTTGCAAAATTTGCAGAAACAAACCCACATCAACCGCATTTAATTAATAATGATTCATTTTAATGACAGAAAACCGTTTCAAGAAAATAACTAAGAAACATTTGTGACAATGTTTGTCTCTTGTAATATAGCCTATACACTCAGGCATAGCTAAAACTAATGCAGTCTAATACAACAGGGCTGCAATGAATCCTACACCTTCATGAGGTCATAATGCCCACTCATGTCATACATAAAGTCCTCTTGGAAGATTAAAAAAAACAATAAAAACTATCTCTCAACATTAGAAACCTGGAATGATGAGGGAGCATGTCTGGAACACGAGCACCACCTGCTGGATGCTGGCTGCAGGTGCAACATATTTTGGCAGCCCTGAGGTTTGCAGATGTGACAGAATAATTTGGGTCAGACAATAATAGGCGACACCAAAATTAAATTTAAATACGTCAATATATATATATATATATATATATATATATATATATATATATATATATATATATATATATATATATATATATATATATATATATATATATATATATATATATATTAATTTTTTACTGTTACATTTTGTGTATTTTCGACTCGATAAAACATTCCGAATAGATAGCCTAATCGAACATGCCCGGTTCAAAAACACCTAAGGGTGTGAAGCCATTTAGCCTCAGACCCTGAGGCTATTTATGTAACAGCATGAAATAACACATCTTTAGAAGTCTTAACACTGAGCGTTTCCGCCGCTAGATGGAGAAGTGGGGGCAGAAAAGCTGAACGAATGGTCCTTTCTCTTCTGGAAGGAGAAATGAATTTGATCCCGATTTTAGGCTGCACGTAGCCTACACCGCTCTTCTGCAGCCCTGAAGCAGACAGCCAGGTTCATTTGGACGTCATATGATAAGGCTGGAGAAGAGCCAAAGAGGGCCCCCGTTTGGAGAGGAGGACCCATATCTCAGTCAACGCGCACGGCCAGGGCCCCCTTTATCTCCAAAAGGCAGGGAGGCGTATCCTTTTGCCCTCTCCCACTCCCCTTCACATACCTCCCTCTCTCTCTCTCTCTCTCTCTCTCTCTCTCTCTCTCTCTCTCTCTCTCTCTCTCTCTCTCTCTCTCTCTCTCTCAGCCATGCACTTACTAGACTACAACCTGCTTCAGACGACGCCCCACCGCCCATGAGAATTCCACTTAGGGCAGAGCCAAGTCCGTCGTGCGTCTTTTTCGCTCGAGAGGAAACCATTGGGCTTTTATTATTGTCGGGCTGCGCGCTCAGGCTGCCCACGGCATCACCTCGGCAGTAACAGGAGGGGTGCCAGCCAGAAGAAAAAGAAGAAGAGGAGGAGGAAGAGGAAGAAGAGGAGGAGGAGAGGAAGGGGTATAGAGTATTCTGCTCAGAAAATAAACAAGAACACGTCTGTGGCGGGAAGCGAAAGGGATCTGCAACTGAGTAAGTCGTGATTTACAGTGTGCGGTGCTTATGTGCCCGTGTTTTCCTGTGGCTGACCTGCTTTTTGGTGGTTTGTCCAGCGGCGCAATATTTAAGCTTCCAGCCCGGCAGCATCCTTTTTGACTCTGGCAGGAGAGGGATGACCGAGCGGCACAGAGGGATGGAGACAAGGGGGAAATACAAATAAGGACAATATATTGGCGGTGTCTTTCTGTGCCAGTGAAATTCCTCATTGTAAACACGGCCGATCTGCGTTAATGCGAGGTTACAAATCACAAGAGGCGCAGCATCCTTAAAGGGACATAAATGCACATTTAAAATAACAAGCTCACAATAAAGTCAGGCTCTGGTTTGCAGGTGAGAAATAGAAGAAGAACAAAAATAGCTGCATGAGCATGTCATATCAACAGCTTTTATTCTATTAGATCCCCCAGCGGCCCGCTTTACTGTACTTTGAAGCCCTGATACAGTCAGGCCTACAGGTGTAACGGGACGACATGTTTACGCGAATGCCTGTAGCCTAGTATCGATCTGTTTTGCGAGGAGAGTGTTTTCAGGATGTCTGTTTTTTTTTTGTTTTTTTTAATGCCTCGACGCGACGCTCCAGTGGCGCCAGCCGTGCATGGCCGTCACTGCATGGCTGGGAGATGCTGAGTGCCTGGCTACAGGCTGTGGAGGAGAGGAGAGTAACGGGCTATTCTACGGTGTGTTGTGATGTGAGCGGTCTGCTCCAACATGGCGCGCGTGAGCTGAAAACCCCTTGGCCATTACATACTCCTGTCTGGAATTCACACTGTGCAGTGGACCAGGCAGTCGGGTTTTTATGTGTGATAGCAGAGAATGAGTCTGTGCATCCCTAACCGCCTGAGCTCCAATTCATTTCAGCTCAGGTTGCCCCTGGTGATGGAGTCAGGCTCCTGTGTCCTCCTCTCACAGTATCACGTAGGCTTTTGTGTATTCTCCTTCTGTTTCTATTCCAGTCTCTGAATAGAACAATATCAATTGAACCAACTCCGAATTTTGCTGTTGTTGTTTTTGTAATTATGTTTGATCACAGCAGGTGACACCAGACAGCGATTGTGTTGTTGTTTGGTCTCGTGTCCATTGTTTCTCTCCTTGGGTTTCTGTCCTGTGAACAGACTTCACTGTTGTGGACAACATCTTGTTGACATTGGACCACCAAGTTCATGATGACAGCATAGTCTGTAAACCAGGGGCGGAGCCAGAGGGTGGCTTCTGGGGCTCCAGCCCCGAATGTTGGAGTTTTTTTTTTTTAAATAACTTCAACTTGTGTCATTTCCCCTCAGTCCCTCTGACTGGAACTGCAGCTCAATGGAGCAACCCTATACCTATGTTATGGAACTTGTAAAAAATAGTAACATCGGATAGTTTTTGCCTCTCTTTAGGTGGCAGGAGTGAAAATGAGACATGCTCACCGTTTGTTGTGTTCAGGTTTGTGAATGATAAAGGCAGTTGGAGAACAATCAGATACAAAATAGAATGAAACAAAGCAACACATATGTGGAAAAAGCAACACAAACATCGAAAACAGGGTTAAAAGCGTCGGAAAAAGCGACAAAGATGTTGAAAAAAGTAACAAAAACATTGACAAAAAAATATATAGCTTTAAAAAAAAAAAAATTACAACTGTTATGTTTTCCCAAATGATCTACAGATCCCCCAATAAGGTTTGGGCTGAACCCCAAATGTTTACAACGTCTGCCCCTGACTGTAAACATAACACAGCCATTATATTTCTCAGAGAATTAATGTGAAAACTCGAAGTACAGACAGGACATCAACTCTGCTTTATTCATCCATGCAGCTACAGTGACACCTGTTTTTGACTCTTGTTTCATGACACTTTCTTCCGAGGCCCAGCCCAGGTGTGAATTTGAGTGTCAAATGTCCAAAAGGAGCCAAAGTGACTGGATTTCAAGTCTTAAGGGTGTGTTTTTGTAAGGTCAAGACAAGTGCAAGGAAAGATGTTTCTTTGGTGTAACGATGAGATAGAGAAGTCTTCAGCACTACACAACATGTTGGGCTCTTTGTTGCCATTTGTTTGGTATTTTTGGTCACAGTTATACTTGCATTTTAGAAATCTAGCAAAAACGCACATGATAGGATCATACTTATGATCATGAGTCATTAAACAAAATACTTATCATTATATAATGCCCTCTTTTTCAGGAGACACAACCTAGAAAACGTGAGTTAGAAATCACAGTTGCCTATGGATCATAACCTCTACTTTGTTAGATTATATGCATTAGTCTTCATTGTCCAACATAGTGGAAATTTGTCCTTCTTTATTACCGAATACAAAATACACAGTAACACAAAATGACACAAAAAAAGGAAGTGCACTGTTTGTTTGTCTGTTCTGTCATTTTATTGTATGAGCGAGACATGTTAAGTCCTCCATAGGCTTCATCCTGGCTGTGTGTGAGCTGAGGGTCTATATCCGGTTGGCTGCTCTCTGTGTTGTGTCAGCGACTGGCAGTAGAGCTGACAGCACTTGTCTTGTCCACCCAATCATCATGTGGCATTATGACTCTGGACAGCCACATTTCTGTGTGTCAGATTTTGTGTGCTTATCTGTGTGTTTGCATTTGTGCAACCTTTGTGTGTGTATTAGTCTTTGCATGTATGCCTCCCCCCCAAAAAAAGATTGTGTGTGTGTGTGTGTGTGTGTGAGTGAGAGAGAGAGAGATGAGTGTCTCCTGGCCTGACAGGCTGGGCACTGGGATGGATCTGTTTTCACCAATTTAGATAGGGGAAATGGGCTAGTAACCGGATGGTCCTTCATCCTAATCTTGGACTGTCAATGAAAAATGAGGTGAAATGTGAATGAGTTACACTCCTTACTACCAACTAACTACAGTAGCCTACTACTAAAGTGCCCTTTAGTGAGCTCTAAATATCAGAAGTCTTCAGTGAGCAGGACAGATCATATTGAGCTGCCTCTTGGAGTGAAAGTGTAAAACTGTTGCCAAAAAGAACACTCACTTACTGCCCTGATAAACAGCTTGAATAGGCAAAGTACATCCAAGTGACGTTACAGTTTTGTCGCTGACAGTAATGAAAAAAAAAAAAAAAACACCCCCAATGCTCAGTAACAGTACAGATAAGTCACACCAACATGTCATTAAAATAATCAATATCCTTATATTAACAATGGATCACATTGCTGCATGTAATGACAAACCAAAGAGAATTAGCTCCGTTCACCTTAGCACTGCAGAGCATTTAAGCATCTTTCAGCCTCATTTTTTGGGGGGTTTCCCAACCCCAAATCTTTGCTGTTTTGGTTCAGTCTCACAGCTCTCATCAACATCGTTCCACATTCAGCAGAGAGCTGTTTTAATCCGAAAAGCACCAAATGGCAGACAAACAAAGTTGGGGACTCGCTGGTGAACATAGTGCAGCATTTAGCAGTGTCAAGGTAATGGAGATCAAAACAGAGTTTAAAAGAAGAAAACCATCTCTAAATGAATGCTAAAGTTGCTCCCTATCTGCTGGATCTGTAAATAAGCACCTAACAACGAATTTTGCTAACACGTTCATCATATCAACTTGCAGTTAGTTAGTTAGTTAGTTGGTTAGTTAGTTAGGTGATAGTACCAACGTCAGTGTTGTGTTAAATGCTTGTTTCCACTGCCCCCAAGTCGTCAAAAAAAGCAGTTAATGCATTTAATGAAAATGCCAAAAAGTAACTTCTACATTATAAGTGACAGAAAACACCTCATGTTCTTTATTTATCACATATTACTACCAACTGCTAATGCATGACTGCAATTTGCTAGTATTTCAGTGGCAGAGCTGGTTGGTTCAACATCATTACCAGAGGACAGCAGGCCTCTCACGGGTTCACATCCTGCCGTGAGCGAGTAGCCCCAGAGTGATAGATATTGCCAATTATCCTCCATGACCTTGCTGTCATTAAGAAACCATTTATGCATTGGTTATAAAAATCAGCACGGTATTCAAGAAAAATGAATGTCATGCATTACAGAAGCCCTCGCGGTTACTGTTTTGTGCTAAAAGATGGTATTGTAGGGAAAAAGAGGAAGTGGAAGTGAAAGCTTGCTCAGCAAGCATGCATATAAGGAGTAACATCTGGGCAGATAGTAGACATGGGAGCTATTATTTGATAAAGTGATGCAATCCACCTGGCCCTTTCTGTCTCTATGGGTTTTTCTTCTCTTTCTATTAATCTCTGCCTCCTCTTTTCCTCCTGGATAGTCACTTTTTAAAATTTTCTTTCTGACTATCTATCTCAAACCCTTCTCCTTGCTGCTTTGTCATGACAGATAAGGCGAAAGAGGATTTGTTTTTTCCACTCTCTTCCCAGCAGATCGTCTGTCTTCTGATAAACTGTAATTTTTAGACACAAAGTCATTTTAATCTCAGAGGGAAATGTGCTCAGTGGTGTGTGTGTGTCTCTTATGCACCCCTCCCAAAACATGTGCACACCCACACGCTCATATGACGATCACCAGTGTTGTTGCAAAGATGATATCAAAAGCACTATTGATAAGCGGCAGGGAGAATGCATCCCTCTTTTTGCACTGTAGATAACCTGAAACTAACACCACACACACACACACACACACACACACACACACACACACACACATGCACACACACACACACACACACACACACACACACACACACACACACACACACACACACACACACTCCCATCTGGTTTAAGGGGAAGGAGGAGATGGAATAGTAGGTCTTGTTTTTTATAATCCCAGAAGAGATTAGACAGGGTGATATTGGACAAACATACTTAGCATAAACAATTCCTGAGCCTCTTGAGGGCCTTAAGTGGGGATTGGGACCTTGCCATAAGGGAAGGCACCTATTTGGCCTAATGGTTCCTGTGTTAACGTTGAGAGGCTGCTCCAGTAATGCAAGTCCATAGGCTTCCTATATCCGGCTATATAGAGTTTACTGATTGACCTGAGGGTGGACCAGGACACAGGAGACTGTCCACTATAGAAATGGACTGTCTTGTCTGTAAACGTAAAAGCAGTTCTGTCAGCAGGTCATGTTAATGCTAATGTTTGTACATTATTCCCGCAGAAAGATGCAGCCTAAGGGAAAAGTCAATAATTACAACCACCAACCCATTTACGCATTCCACTTCTGGAAATATGTTTAAGCCCTAGAGCTGAAAGGATTAGTCGACTAACCAATTAGTCGATGAAAAGAAAAATAATAGCCTATTTTGACTACTATTTATAGTAGTCAAAGTAATTGATTCATCGTTAAAGTAATTTTTTTCATGCAAAAATGTCAGAAAATACTGTTTTCAGCCTCTCAAATATTAAGATGTCCTTGTTTTATATCATATTAAACTGAATATCTTTAGTTTAGGGCTGACATTGCTTTGGACTTGCAAAAGTGGGATGGACGTTAGTCACTATTTTCTGACATTTTATAGACAGTTAGTATAATCTA
The DNA here is from genome assembly GCF_004354835.1 of Perca flavescens. Taxonomy (NCBI): domain Eukaryota; kingdom Metazoa; phylum Chordata; class Actinopteri; order Perciformes; family Percidae; genus Perca; species Perca flavescens. The sequence goes on from NC_041350.1 coordinate 22,517,713, forward strand.
GAAAATAATCTGCAGATGAATCTGTAATGAAAGTAATTGTTAGTTGCAGCCCTAATAGTTAAATACACGAGTAGGCATTTTGTAGCATTTATGTGCAACATATTTATAATCTACCAACATTCCTAATTAGCTATATCCACATTAGGATTTCCCAAGATTTTTTTATTGCAATGCCTATACATGCATTCATATTAAATCATGTGAGAGCATTCAAGGGGAACACTGTCACAATGTCTGCCTCTGTTGTATTTATCCTTGTTCATTCTGCCTCTGTGCCGGTTAATTGCCATTTCTCTACCTGTCCACCAGATGCCCTCAGACTTTTCCACCTGTCCCCTTGACCTGACTCCCACATCCAGACACTCCCTCTCCCCCTGCAGTAACCCCTTTCCTGCCATTCCCCACCCACCTGATCCCCATTTCCCTATTTAGTCTTGCGGCATATATACGAGCCCGTTTCCACCTGCACTTTGTCAGATTGTCTTTTTTTGCCTTTGTAAGTCTTTCCTTTTGCCTGTCTGAGCCACACACTGATGATTCTCCACCTAACCCCTTTGGATAAGTTTGCCTGTTTTGATTCCCTTGCTGCTTGGTTCAAGTTTGCTGTTATTTCTGAGCTGTTACACACATTGTACAAAATCCAGTTGCTCTTGTGTAGCTGTTCCGTGAGAAGCAGAAGCAGAGAGATTGACCCTTTTTTCTGGAGCACCCATATTCAAGCCGTTTGGTCGAGTTGTAGAACTGCTGTTCTCGATCTGAAGTGTTTCTGTTCTAAAGTGACCTGTTGCTCACTTTGTATAGGGCATACAATCAATGATTTTATCAACTAATCTTGCAATTATTTCATTGGTTCATCAATTTGTCATTTAGTCTATTAAATGTCTGAAAGCAAGTGGACAAATCCCCATCCACCATCATTTCAAACAGCCTAGGCTGTGGCTTATTGAACTGACTAAAACCCTAAAAAGATCTTGATGCTCTTGTCATATCCTATCATATATTACACGAGCATCAAGTTCTTGACTAATCAATACCAATTAATTGGTTCTGCTCTATATAGCAGTAAGGCTAGTGAATGCATCCCTATCGTTTGCAGTTTTTATTGTTTTATTCTGCTCTGTTTGTTCTCTTTTAGCAGCTTTGTGATGTTGCTATACGCAACCAAATCTTTAACCATGCAGGTTATCTGTCAATTTATACTGACTTCTGCTCTTGTGTCCAGAAGCTCACAAACTTCTGCATCTGTTGTCTTTGGCGAGACTTTGCTCACTCCCTACTAAAAATACACAGCTTGTAAATCAGAACAGATTGTTTACCAGGTGGGAAGCTAAAGGGCCTTTACATCACTCTCAGCCATGTTGGCTGTCGTTCCACCTGGGATGGGAGAAAAATGTGCTGTGGTTTATTGGCATTTCTTTAAACCAATCACAATCGTCATGGGTGGCGCTAAGAGCCGGATGGAGCCCAGGTGCCGCTGTAAAATAGCCTCGGGAAGGAACTGGTTTTGGTGGAACATGTGTATGTTCAAAAGTTGTTTTAGTCGTGCAACAGAAGACTCAGATTGGACAGATAGTCTAGCTAGCTGTCTGGATTTACCCTGCAGAGATCTGAGGAGCAGTTAACCATAGTCCTCATAAATCCACAGGAGTTTAAAATTCCAACAAAAAAAAGAAAGCGGAAGGTAACGGACATCCGGCCAAAAAGAAGGACATCCGCAACGGAACAATCCCGGAAGTGGAACGTCGTGGGTATAGACTACTAATTTTTTTAACTTTCCGAGACCAATAATCCGACAATCAGGCCCACTCTATGCGTTGATTTCTCCGGTGTGTAGAGGTGACAAAGTGGGCTGGATTTGTTTTTTTCTCTGAAGCTCTTTTTTTTCATTCTTTACACTTCTATTTCCCTTTTGTGTGCACGACAAATGACACCAACATTATAAATTCTTTCAAGCAAAGATGGTTCAAAACTGTGTACCATGATCCACATATTTAAAAAATGATCATGGCTTGTCCCTCTGATGATGGCAAGCTTTTCATCCCACCTTAAAGTGTGGCTGGAACAGCTATAGATACAAATTTCCTTCAGATGTAGTCAGACAAAGGTAGCTACATTTCCAGCTATGCAACTGCAATTTAAAAACGCTTCACTATTGCTGCCCGCACAAAGACCCTGGTCAATGGTTGTCAAAAGCGGGCATGGTTGTTTGCTTGTCAGAAAGTTACACAAATCAGGTGATGCAGACTATCCCTTGCTGAAAGTAAAACTGGATCTTTTTACCATTTTCAAACTGTCCACACAACACTGAAGAAACAGACCTGTGTATTTGCCTTCAAGGGTCTTTGCACCGATTTTACACATCCAAATCATTTCAGTAGTCATGGACAGTACTACACAACCTGTGAAAACGTTTAGGGTTAGGGTTACACGCAAAGGCTGTGTACAAACTGGGTCCATGGAATTTGCCGGGCAGGGTGTCTTGCTATTTATAACGCTATTTACTGTAGGTGTATTATGGGTATTGTCGAGGAGCTTGACCAATGTTAAGAACTACAGTAAATCTCAAGATAGCCTCTGCTTCTTTATTCTTTTTTTTTTTTTACGAATCCCCGAATCCCAAAATAACTTTTTTGATAGTTCCTCTTTGTTAACTTGCATCAAGGTAATCATTTCATAGAAAATAATTGACAGAAAAACTGACTGTCATTTCTTTCTGACCTCCAGATCCCACCCCATGTGCCTCAGTCTGTGTGCGGCTTCTCATTTGTCTTCTTACACAGTATGTCACTCTCCTCTGTGCTGACAGAGCTGTTATTTATGGGGGACCTTTGGTGGTGAAAGGAGATTTCCCCTCTGACCCCTGGAATACTAACATGTGACCTCAGCGGACGTCCTCGAGTTTTTATTGGCACTGCGCTGTTTATGTTTGGCAGAATGTGTGTTATGCCTCAGATAGAAGAGAGCTGCATGTGTGGTGGTGGAGGAGTCGTGGTGTGGGTATCGGCCTGGGACGAGTGCGTGCATGCATGTGTGCGTGCGTGCGTGTGTGTGGCCAGGGCAGAAAGGCAGGGAGGACTTGTTGTCCCTGGCTGAAGGAAGGAAACTGTGGAAGTGGGGAGTAGAGCGAAGGAGAAATAAGTGCCACTCCAACTCAGTGAATGTGAAGGGGATTGGAGATTAGTTTCCTCTTCCAGACTCTCTCAGTTTTCTAATGCAGGGCCTGGGTCATTAAGCTCAAGAGTGATTTTCACAGTCATCATTCTTTTTGTCATCTTTTCTTTGTGTGTGTGTGTGTATGTGTGTGTGTGTGTGTGTCACACTTTTTCATTCAGGAATAGCCAGATATTACTATCTTGTTCACATCTGGGATCTTCCCAGATTTTAAGTAATATGAAGTAATTAGTGATTCAATTTGACCTATATATGTTTTTTTTACATGTTTTCCTGCCTCTCAATTCCATCTGTTTTCTACACAGGAGTTATTTGTGTGAGTGTATTTGTGTGTGAAACGATTAGATGCCATTTTATGCTGGCATAATGGCTTCGTAATATCAGTTAAAAGGTTCTTGCTGCTATGAATGAACACCTCACTTATTTTCCTTTCACAAGGCAAGAAGGGCTTTATTGAAATAGGTCATTAGAATCTGCATGCCAATATTGTATAACTGGAACCATTAGAGGCTATTTTCAAGATTATTTGTTGTCATTTGGAATGTTATATGAATATTGTAAAATGAGTTTCTCTCATTTTCTTTCTGTTTGGCTACTTGTCTCCTCTGCTTGTTTGGCTTGATAACATACCTGTTGCTCTCACTGTAAGCTTTTGCCTCTCTATTCTCTGATCAGTAAAGGAGAAGCTTCCTAATTGGCCAACAAGCTTTCAACTGTTCTTCATGTAGAGTATGTGGTGCAGGGACATTTCAGAGTTCTTGCTCGGTATTCAAATCAGTGTAAAATACAGTTATGGTTTAGTTTAAAGGATTATTAAGCTGGGGATATTCTATGTTTGCCACAGTCAACCAATTCCATAAAAACAATAATACTCTCTCAACCTTTGTGGCTTTCAGCCCTAAGCCCATTCATTTCCACTGAATCAACATCTTTAAAAACATCAAACATGTCATGAACATATACTTTTTTTATTTCTTTTTTGAAGCTAAATCATTTTATCAAACATCTGGGCACTGTAGTTTTGTAGTCAGTTCTTTTGTGAGATTTGTTGACATTAAGAAAAATATAGAATATGTCTTTTCATTCTTTTTCGCCCCATATGGTTGCAACGTTGAAGGTGTTAGGTCAATTCAGACATTGTGCATTGAAGTGTTTACTATCTAATGAAGCACAGATGCTTTAACAACAAGCTTAAAAAAAAACATTATCTGTGTGCATCATGATCGTGGGAGGCAGGATCAGAATCAGTCCAATTCCAGGTTGCCGTGGTGTTTGTTTAAGATAATCCTAGATTAGTGGTGATGAGACCTGCCCTCCCCCGACAGATAGACACATAGATGGCCCGTTACTGACACAGAGTCACACCGTGTGACTCGTCTAACTGTACGGCTCAGTACAGCGTGTACTTGCTGACCTTTTTACTCCCAGACTGTGTAGCGTAAATAATGAATACAAAGACTCTTAACCCAATTTTTGAAACAAATCAGTGCAATTGGCTGTGGTGAACTTGGTTCCTTTACAAAAACAATCTTTCCAAAGTGATGTTTTTGATACAGCAAGGACAATCATTTTGCAGAATGAAAGTGAAATATATGATGCTATAATGAACCCAAACCAGCGTTGTTGTAGGAGAGGAGATATCTCATTTGGGTTTGGTGGAAAACCCAAATAAAAAATAAAAAATATTTCACCTTGGAATGGAGTGTTTTAACCATGATATCGCTAAACAAAGATGCTCAGCAGGATTATCATTCATTTATCTCCATGCGCATTAAAATAATCACTTTTAGGCCATTTCATTTTTGATGGAGAGTGTTTAAAGAGACTGCTGGTGCCAGAGGACCGTGATGCTATTAGAAGAGGATGCTGGTGCTCTGTGCAGTTAATGTGTTCCTGGAAACGCTACAGCAGCAGTGCACTCAACAGGGAATAGAGCTGGTCATTAGTCCGTTTCCCTGACTTCTTCTGTCGTGCACCTGCCTTGACATATTGACAAAAACATCCCTAGTTTTAGTCTGTTGTTTGTATCCAAGTCTGCCGGCTAAGACCACTTTTTCTCTGAGCCCTGTCTGACTGATAATGTTGATCTATTATATTTATCGGTCTCAATATGTTTCTTCTGGCTTGTCTGTGAGCAACTGCCGGCCTCCCTGGAAGGATGTCATCCTTTCTCAGCCATAAATGTAATTACTCTTCTAACCACACTGCAAAGATGCCTGTATTTGTGTCTGCTTTCCTTTCTCCTTGTTTGTCCATAATTCATGAGAGAGGCAGCAGGACATAGACCCACAATGTTCCAACACGGTGGACATATTTTTTTTCTCCGATATATCTTAAAAATTCATTACAGCTGTAGCCTAGAGGTTAGAGAGGCAGGGCTAGCATTTAAATTTAGGTTTGAATGTTGGGGCAAGCTTGGAAAATCTGAGCACTTAACTCCCAATTGGTCCAGTGGACATCTGTTGTTAACTTTGGCATGAACTGGATAGTTTTGATCACAACTCACAACTAGATTTTCCACTGTCACTGAGGATTGATCGTTTTAGGTGCATGGAACCTCCGCAGCACCAAAACCAGATGTTCTTCAAAGTAAAGTATTGTAAAACTCAGGTTTAGTATCAGCCTTGGTATCAAAACATGTCAAACATTACCCAGCTCTAATTAGATGCTCATAAATGGCTCTGGAACAAGTGTTCAACATTGTCTATAAGCATTAACACTTACATACAACATACAACCTACAGTTTCAACTTGCATATTAAAATTATGTTGACATAACTCTAAAGATTTTGGCTAATTACACTGACAAAACACAGTAGTAGCTGGAAAATTAAAAGTATGTCAAGTTGACTTAAAGATGTAAATAAATATTTTGTGTTTAATAAACCAAAAAAATGAATCTATGCTGTGTATCCCCTGTTAATATTACATAGAATTCGGTATTCAAAAAAACACAAATGATGTGGTTAAAAAAAGTTCTGTTGAAGTTGAGAGCCATGTGACACTTATTTTGTGTCAGGTGTACATAACCCTCACGTTACTATACTGGGATGTTTTATTGCCCAAGCTGTTGCCAATAACATTTTGAGTAGCGTGAGCCAATTGGGATTTACACTGTAAGCTGGTATATTTAAGGGGAAGAAGTGTCCTGCATTTTCACAGCTGATGTATCCAACAGAGCTTATTACAGTAACATTACAGTAATTGAAAAACATGTGACTCCTTCTGCCAGCGCCTCCGGTCTCCATGCAGTTTGCGCCTGTCATAGCTACAGTATGCTGTGGGTGTGTTCTGCCTCGACTCTGCTGATGCTCACACGTGACCTTTCCCAGGTCAGGATGGTCAGCCGGTGCTTCCAGGCCTCCTTCATACCCCTGGTGAACTGATCCAGAGGTGTGTCCCCACGATGCTTAGTCAGCTAACTGCCCTGCTTCCACTGTAACCTGAGGGCTGGGAAGGGAAGGAGATTTAAGGGAGAAAATAAGTTAGAAAACACTGTCAGCGCACAACATAAACAGTACCTGAATGGAGGTCTTAACAACATAATGTAGTTTTGATTTTGGAGCTGTATTATATTATTGATTAATGAATTTGATAGTGATGGCTTCTCTTATTCAGTCTCATTTCACTCAGTGCATCCCCAGATTTGTTTTTAGTGTTCTTCCTGTTGGTGCTGGATCAGGAAAAGCAAAATAATGTATCTAGACAGTACTGTGTGTGTGTGTGTGTGTGTGTGTGTGTGTGTGTGTGTGTGTGTGTGTGCGTGTGTGTGTGCGTGTGCGTGTGTGTGCGGTTGATCAGATGATTGTGGTTTTAATTTTTCTCCAAAGCGTCTCCATGTGATGGTGATGTGGCTTGGTGAAAGAGAGCAGTGTGGTGTTTGAATATGTAGTGTGTGCATGAATCCTGCATATTACAGAGTATCCTTCCATAACCCTAACCCCTGAGGTTTTTAGTGAGTCCTGCAGCTTCTGTGATTGGATAGTGGACTTACAGGCGTGACAGAACATGTATGCTTCTTTATGTTTTGAAAGGAGCCAGTGTTGCATTGCATGCCTTTTGTGTGGCAAAGGCATGCAAGAAAGTGTGGCAACTAGGCCAACCTGAAGGCCAGATAGGAATGATTTGCTGTATTAATATGCTCACAATTCAAGCTTTGTGAGTATTTAGTTGGGAATGATGAATCAAATGATGCAAGCAAGTTAACAGTGGGTGTCCTGGCCACTCATCAGGAGGAGTGACATAATCAAATAGTTTTAACACATTTTACTGGCACTGGGTGGGGAGTTTTGTAGAGTTGTTGTAGTAAAGTTGTTTTGTAAGAGTTTAGTTTGGACCATCGGAGAGTAATTAGAATCCCATATGTGTTGTGATTTCAGGCTGGAAAAGGCACACTGCTGCTAAGATGTTGTGATCACTTAGTGTGCTTCATGCATCGCCTCCAATATGTAACAAGCTAATGTTTTGGGCTACATTGCTTATCTCATTCCAGCCACACTATAAAGTTTCCAGAGGTCTTATACGTATTATAGCAAAATGGAGGACTGCAACTATGTTCGTTATGGATTGTTTTGCATTTGATTTGTCAAGTAATCAATTAATCGTTTGGTCTATAAAAACATACAAAATACAAAATGTCCATCACAGTTTCCCAGAGTCCACGTTGATGTCTTCAAATGTCTTATGTGTGACTAACAATTCAAAGCCCAAAGGTATTCACTTTACAATGATATAAAACAAAGAAAAGTGCCAAGTCTTCACAATTCAAAAGCTGGAACGACGACATTTGTTTGACATTTGTGCTTCAAGGATTGATCAATAATCAAAATAATTGACACTTATATTACTGTTGATTAATGTATAGATTAATTAACTAATTGTTTCAGCTTTAATCTTAATTTTGGTCAATTCACTTTAGGTTTAAAAAAAAATAGAGAGGTCGTGAACAATTTCCTACTTGGAAGAGAACATGTCAGCCATTAACTACAGAAAAAAATGTATCAAACTTGATATATGATTTTTGAGAAGGCATGTCTGATATCTTTGTCCCATCTCAGTGGAGATAGAGTGGCAGTCCTTTTACTCTTTCTTCAGCTCTGCATCTGTCCATCCTCCATCCCGGAGCTCTGGTCTGGAACCTATTAAAGCAGGAATCTCCAGCAGCGCCCTGCTAGCGCATTAGCATGCCTTCCCCAACTCTCCCTAACAGGAAAGAGACACTGATTTAGTGCGAGCAGACAGATATTTAACCTCAGTCACCGGGAAGTCTTTGGAAGTTAATGGCTGGTGAGGGAATGCTAGTCACTGTGTGCCATGTCTGATGCTGGTGGTCATGTGTGGCTAAAAAAAAAAAAAACACTCTCTTTCTGCCTCTATCTGACTCTCTTTTTTTCCTCCAGGATGGCTGAGGTGTCACAAGAGGAGAAACTCCAGGCCATCGCTGTAAGTTATTTGTCTCTTCTTTTCTTTCTGCACACACACACACATACACACACACACACACACACACATACAGTGCACACTAATGGCTGTGGAAACAACAAATCATTGCAGCTTGTCAGGGTCTGACCGCCCTCTTATTGAGTCTTGACTCATGACTTTTAGATCCTGAGAATGCGTTGACCCATTAGAGATCCATCCAATCTCTATTGGTCTTTCATCCTTTCAGTCTGTTTTATCTTCTCTCTCTTTGTCTTTTCATACACACAATATCTAGGTTTCTACCCAGTATAATTATGTATGGCAGACCCAGTTACTGAAGCGCGTTGAAATTTGGTTTGTTGGGACTGGTTTTACAATCCACTAATTAAAAATCATTAGACAGAAATTGAATCCGAACATACTGAAACATCCAACCTTTGAAATATATGTCAGAAGAAATGGCCTCCATAGAAGGTACTTAATGTAGTATGATAAATATAACTTTTATTGTCAACATTAGGATTGCAACACTTTTTCGAACATTTTCCTGTAATGGACTTGGCATATTGAGTCAACAATATGTGCCTATAAATATATAGTACATACAGTACCTGTACACCAGCTTCCATCTCTTTCTCTCTCACTCTTTTTCAGACACAAGTAATTACATTGACTGACACATAATGTACTCAGTCAGCAAAAGTTACCCTTAAATCATCTGCACTACCATTAAAGACTAGGGCTGAGTATGTTTTGATATCGATGTCGATATGATCCTTGAGTTTAAGTTCTAATACCTGATGCATTGATGCCCAGCCCTATTAAGGACGCAGTGTGGTGTTCATTAAAAACATCTGTTTCATAATGTTCTTAGTATTGTTTTGTGCAGAGTAATTGTAATGTGTGTGTGTGTGTGTTGTAACAGGAGAAAAGGAAGAGGCAGGCAGAGATTGAAAACAAGAGGAGGCAGCTGGATGATGACCGACGACAACTCCAGCATCTCAAGGTACACACACACTCACTTCCACATA
>NC_041350.1:22532335-22599835 GCF_004354835.1 Perca flavescens
CTCGTTCTCAGTCAAAATTCCCCTAATCTCTTCTGAAAGAAATTACACTGATGTCGAAGTGAGAAAGGGTGAGAATGTGATGCATTTTGGGCGATTGCATTTCTGCTGATGAATTAATCAACTGCTCCGGATGAAAGAAGCATGATCAAAAGCCCTCTCCCTGCTTACTCTCTTTTCAAAATAGCTGACATACACACTCAAACACCACAGGGGGAAATTGTAGTAAAATGTGTTCTTTTTCATTTATTTTTTTTACAACAAATTAAGAATTTATAGAAAAATGAAAGCACTGTCTGTGATGTCCTCTTGCAGTCGAAGGCACTGAGGGAACGCTGGTTGTTAGATGGAGCTCCAGCGGAGGAAGAGACTCAGAAACGTCTGCATGAGGACGAGGTGAAGACCAAACTCCTGGAGCAAGTCATTCTCAGGTCAGCATCTAAAAATCCTTGCATGTCCGATCTTTGAAAACGGATCTTTACGGAAAGTGAATGAAAGAAAGTGACTGGGTCAAATATGTAGGCATGCTAACGTTTGCTCAAGTGGTGTATTTTTCCAACGCTAAAGCAAAACTAAAAGTTGCGGGACGAATGTGGATGTATCTTCTCATTCTTCAAGTCACAGCTATATTAAATCATGCAATATAATTGTTACGTCACAGTAGACAACATTAGAGACAGAAGGGGTTGATATGTGCAGCTATACTATGTTTTGAAGTGCAGTCACAGTCAGCTAACAGGGTTGATGATGCTTTGGATGTCATGTGAGGGTTATGCGTTGCTATTTACAGATGATGTAATCCAAATTGAGTATCCAGACTAATACAAATCTCAAGATATGGGACATTGAAACCTGTCTGTATATGTCTGAGTGCCAAGTCCAAGTATAGGTAATGGCATATGGATAACCAGTCAGCATTTTTGTAAATTTTTACTAGAAATGCTATTGTCAAATATTGTAAGGACACTGTGGCTAACATGGTCGATAAGATAAATGATTTAAGGAACACATCTTGGTAATACGTTTGCCTATATATAGCCAGTGTCAGCCAGTAGCATTATAGTCTTTGTAATGTAAATTTAATTAATTACTGTGTGTGTGTGTGTGTGTGTGTGTGTGTGTGTGTGTGTGTGTGTGTGTGTGTGTGTGTGTGTGTGTGTGTGTCTGAGCCAGGCTGGAGCAAGAGATTGAAGAACTGGAGACCGATGTTCCAGCCAATAAGGGTGTGGCCAAAGAAAATGGAGGTAAGTACCCATGGCAACATATGATCACACAAGAAACCATGGCAACGCAGCCGCCTGTGTCGGAAAGAGAAAGCGAGCTAATAACGGCCTCTTCATTTGCTCTATTAAGTTGTTCCTCTCTGCCAGAAGTAATTACAACAATATTTCCTTCTTTCTTTGTCTCTCTGACTTTCCCTGACCACCCTCTTTTCTTTCTCTTTTTTTCTCTCCTAACCTCTCAATGATACTCTGGTGCTCCCTATAGGTGAGAATGGAGTAGTGCAGAGCTCTGGTCAGACCCCCAAGAGAGAGGTGACAGGGATTGAGGCCAAGCTGCTGGGTCCCAGTCCTGACCAGGCCAGCGCGGACAACCCCGTCACCCTGGTGTTCATGGGCTACAAAACCGTTGATGAGGAGCAGGAGACCCGCACGGCCTTGGGAATGGAAGGGGTGGATGGCAACGTCAAGGCTGAGTTTGTTGTGATCGAGGATGGGGAGGGGAAAGCAGGAGGAGAGGCAGCCACAGAAGAGCAGGCTCCACCCAACGGGAGCATGGCGGAGAAAGAAAAGGCCAACGGAGGCGGAGAGGATGGAGAGAAGGAAAAGGAGAAGAAACAGACCTGCAAGTGCTGCACGGTCATGTGAGGTGTGTGTGTGTGTGTGTGTGTGTGTGTGAGTGTGTGATTGGTGTGTGGGTAAGTACAGATCTGCACCTGTGCAGGAATGTGTGCCATTGCATGTGTCTGTATTTGTGTGTGTGTGTGTGTGTCCAGTTACACAGCCAATAAAACAACAATGAGAGCCAATACAAGCTCCAGCTACAACAACAAGAACCACAAAGACTCATAAGTACACTTTTCTCTGTATACTTTCTCTGATGTGTATTTGACTTTTGATTTCTATTGATATTTTTCTATTTTTCTGTCTTGACATTTATATTGTATTCAGTATGTATATCTTTATTATGGGACTGTGTACTGTAAGTTCATTGTTATTATTGTTGGAAAAAAGAAAATGTATTAGCTCTCTGGATTGTACTGCTACCCGCTGGGGGAAACCTGGAATCTTTAAATCATTTAAGTCAAAACAGCAAATTATGAAGGATACCGATACTTAAAAATATATATATATATATATTTCTCTGTGTAGGCCTACCAACTATTTATCGGTCAATTTCATATTGCAATATTGTCTAAGATATTATTTTAAATAGTATTTTAATATATTGATATGAAATTATGTTTTATACAATGTATTTATTGTTTTTGGTTCTCTATATCATCTCCAACCATTAACTTGCATGTAAGCTTATAAGCACTACCAGATTTGCGTTACAATCATAACAAGTGTCTTTGCTTTCTTAAACTCATATGTGCTCATATCTTTAGTCACACAAGTCTTTCTATCAGTAACAGTTGATATAATTGCCAGTGTTAGAGATGTGCATTAAGTTTAAAAAGAACAGCATGGAGACAAAGCGGCTAATTAGAACAGTGACCATATTGCAAACCACATTAGCTTCTCATAGATAATATATGTGACACATGTACACGAAGATCACAGCTTTTGAATTTTTTTAATAAGATGGACACACTTGCTTTATGATCGACAGAGTCGTGAAGAAACCATTGCGCAACGATTAGAAATGCTGAAATAATTGTGTTCTATCAACAGTAGAATCAATGTAAATCTTATAAGGTAGCACTGCATGAAGCCTTGCAACTGTGTTGACTGTCTTGTCACTTGTTAGGTCTTAATTATACGCTATCACGTTCACATGAATGTAAATCCAGGGGTTAAATTGGGATTAGTTCTACCATAATGAGAAGAGGCGGGCTTGCTCAATTTACCGTAAAAAAAGAAAAAAAGCTTTTTGTCTCTTTTTGAACCAAATAAAAATCTAATGATACTGTAATTTCATTGTGTGTTGGTCGGCTGCTGGTTTCTGTCCTGCTCGCTCCCAGTTTAACCCCTGACTCTTTGTCTGTAGAAATGGGCCCAATAGTACTTGAATAGATTTGCAGAAAAAGATTTGGGCCATTTGAATAGACTTTTCTCACTAATAATGACACCCTCTATCTTTTCAGCCATAAGAACACAACATAATAATTTGGTTGTGCCCAGGTACCCACATTTTTTTAGTAGTTATAATATTAGAAATAGGTCATATTCTATAAGTAAAAATCAGTCTAACCAGTTTAAACAGCGCAGGATGCTAGCAAGATACATCGTGCATGTATACTATAGCAATTCAAAGCACTGAAAGCCTATTGAAATACATTTTGGCCCTAGTTTACTCATTTGTTTGGCAGACAATATAGAGGCTATTGACGTTCTGGGTCTGTGATGCTACACCCCTCCCACCCCCCACCCTGACTCATCCATATCTCTGATTCACCCACACACCATCCCCATTAACGCCACCCTCATCGTCAAACACACACATCCCTACCTTCTATGCTCGGATACACGCGGTTTGAAAACCTCTGAAGTTGGTGCTAATCCTGAGTCTTGTCTAACACTCTCCATCCACCAACTTTTCAACTATCTTTCTCTCTCTCTCTCTCTATCTGTCTTACTCAAATCGCTGATGAGGGGGATTGTGGGAATCTGCCTCCTGCATACACTTGTAGAATAAGAGTCTTTTGCAACCTTCAGTGCCAGATGCATTCTCTCATGTCCTGCCTACATTTACCACCAGAGAAATTATCCCTTCGAACATTCCAAAGGGAGGTCAACAGGCATGGACAGATGAAATATAGTCTATGCTTTCCATATGTACAGTTCCACTGTAATTGTACAACTTGCAAATTTCTTTCTGATATTGACTCATGTTTTTCTTTCCTATGGCCTCTTTGCAAGGCGGTATATTGTATTTGATGTGTGTATTTTTTTTAAAAGATGACTACATGTGTGTGTGTTGTTGGTGCCTTTGTCAGGTTCAGTTGGTTGGACTTGTCTGTCTGCCGCCATTTTTAGACCGGGGTTTTTCTTGCTCTGCTCCTGGTCATGATGACCCAATGGGAAACACTGCCTTCTACTCTAGAGGGGTACTACACAACTATGGAAGAATATTCACAATTTTCACATAACTATAAATAAATGCAGCTCAGAAAATAGGTCATATGCAGACTATTGTCGGTGTCTTGAAAACACTTTGTATCCTGTTATAACTTTAAAGACTTGTTGATTTCACTGTAACTGACAGATTCCGTTTTTTATTCCACACATACAAAAAACATATTAAAAGCCAAACTGCACCCAAAGTTTAACATTTTAAGGGGATACAAACTTTATGCAGGAGACTAAAAGACAGTCTATGTATGTATGTATGTACAGTACACATGTGCATGTATCTGCATACATAGCCTATACATGTACATTTGTTGAGCTAAAGTTTTGCCTAAATGTGGGTCTCTGGGACAGCAGCAGAAAAAGCAACCTTGTGTTAGACCAATGCCTGTTCATCTATTCTGTGGTCGTCTAAATGTTTAATCTTGAATAAAACTACTGTTTGTTTACAGCAAGTCAGATAAGTGTGTATGTAATCAACCACATGTACACATGCTTTAGATAGTACACATAAGCCATGGTTACTGATGTGTGTGGTTTTGGCATCTTGATGGGAGTCACAGATGGACCCCCTTCTGTGGAGACGTACACACAATAATACTCAGACAAACCATCCATTTATTATAAGACTTACGCAATTGGCAGGTAAAAATAACACTGAAAATAATACACAATTGAAATGTAGAAGAGTAAGCTGTAATTTGAGGAGAGAGATTATAGACCGGATGGAAACATTCAAAACAGAGCGTTATCGAGAGTGGTTCCACCAAAACTACCTGTTTATTGAGCATAAATGGGATTTCTGCATTATTAGAACTACATGTTGGCTGGGTTATTCTGTAAAGTGCACTACCTAGAACATGCCACTAGAGAGCATAAGTCCACTGTTTTGGAAGTAGATCCTGTTACAATGTTGTCAAATATACTGTAAGGCAAAGATCTTCAACAGGGGGTCCGGAACGCCAGAAAGTTATAGCAACATATTATTAGCAAAGGTGTGTGTGTATGTGTGTGTGAGAGAGAGAGCCAGGCTGGAGCAAGAGATTGAAGAACTGGAGACAGATGTTCCAGCCAATAAGGGTGTGGGCAAAGAAAATGGAGGTAAGTACCCATGGCAACATGGTTGGGGATAGGTGGCCAAAAAAAACAGAGGGTCATTTAAACAGGGCATTCATCAGATGGAGGTCAGGTATGCACTATTCAACGAAACAGATACTTATATTGCTATATGCTGCAGCAGTTCCGGCTTCGATAAATAATATCAAAAGTATTGTCAGCCCAGTATGATCGTGAGTTTGCAGACACATTCTCTGTGATGAGAGTTTTACCATTTCATAGACGTAGCAGAAGAGTTCCACATCACCAGACAGAGAATATAATGTGTGCTGTTTATAGGTCACACCCCTGACAATGCTTTACCACACTTTTACAGACACAGAGAGAGAGAGACAGACACATGTGCACGCATGCACGCGCACACACACACACACACACACACACACACACACACACACACACACACACACACACACACACACACACACACACACACACACACACAGAAGAACAACATGTCATGTCCTGGATTGACCTGTGGAATATAAAAAGTCATTGAAAATAAAAAGGAGATGGAATTTTTTAATTTAAAATGAATTTGAAAGGTAGTATGATAAGATCAGAAGTTCCAAAACAGAAACCATCTCAATCAGCCCTATTATAATTGCTGCTATGGTAACATATACCAATGATTACCTTTCCTCTGTCATTAGTTTGTTAAATGTAAGCCTCCGCTACCGCACGTAAACAAAAAGTTAAGAAACAATAACACTCATTTCACTTTAAAATCCAACCTTATTCAAACTAAAATGACTAGGCTATTTTTCCTCAATACCTGTAGGAACCAGTAAAATCAACATGTGGTCCTTGGTGTTAGTGACAGTGTTTCAGCACCAGCTGTTGTTCGTGGCTCATATTTTTCAGGAACAAATTACTGTACACACATCTTATTCACACACATTACTAACTGCGGGATCTTGACACTTTGTACTGCTGCTGTTAGCCACTTTATCTGTGTTCCTGTTACTTCTCAAATTTATATTTTAAGACACCCCATCATTCAGTTCTTTCACCTCATTTTCCAAAACAATGATACAAACCGGTAACTCCGACAACTGTATGATTTACAGATTTCTGTGTTTCTTGATATGAAGGCCTTCTTCTTCTTCTTTGTAAAAAATAGCAGGCCAGTGTGTAGGTAAAAACTGCCTCCTACTTGTGCTTTGCTTCCATCTGTGATGATACCAGCGTGCACATGCTTCTGTTGGGTGCTTATCTACTCTACTGTCTCTTTGTTTCATTGTCACCCCAGAACTCTTTTCATTTGCAATTTCAAGCTACAAGTTTTGTATTCAGGATCTATTCCTGAATTGATACTGGAGCCGACAAACCACAGTATCAGGGCAATTACCATCTCGATTGGGTTGTGCCCCCACCAAAACCAGTAGTGTTGTTCACACATTAGACTGAAAGTGAAAACGTGGTGAAAACTGCAGCACGTTGGTTCCCTGAATCCGAATAGGCCTACTTTAATCTGTAAATTTGAATAGGTCCACAAAGCTCTGGTCACAATGTGACTGGATTCTCCCAACACTTGATGACCAGTGGTTAATCCACTATGCAAATATTGTTGCTTGACTATCCTAATCTTGAATTCTCTCATGTTTACAGTGGTGAAATCAATTTAACTATACATTTACTCAACTAGGCTACACAATTTAGAGGTAGCCTACTCTAGTATTTCCTTTTAATGCACCTTCAACTCTACTACATTCCAGAATTTTTACCTTTACCTTTAAGATTTTGCACACAAAATGTGAGCATTTTATTTAGATAGGCTATTTATTGTAGATTATTCTGTACCAATAGTAGCCTATACAGTACATGAAGTAGTAACGTTATTGGTTCCAGCTTGTCAATACAAATACTACTTACATATTAATGCTCATTGATAATTAAATACGTTAAATAGGCTACATAACACTCACATGGGCTATCTTTCTGCATGAGTAGCCTACTTATATTTTTAATACTAGGCCTACATTTAGCTGATTCTGTACTTTTAGTGTAGGACTTGGTGAATTAAAATGTACACTATATGGCATTGCTACCTTTAGTAGGTTAGTCATTAAAAAGAGCTCAATACTTATACCACTGCTTAAATGCGCCACTAAAACACTTCCTTGGGAGGCTACTCATCTTTGAAAGTTTGTTTGTGCTGCTGTACTGTATAATCATAAGATATTATGAGAGCCCATATATTTAACTGCTTATATTTAACTGAGACTCCATACTCACCACCTAGCCCCGGAAAACTCGACAGCCTTCTTTTATTTACCCAATTTGATGACTCAAAGTACGCTTTTCATCACATACAAATCTAACAAACCTGACCACTTGATATGATGTTCTGGAAATTTGCCGCGTCCTCCTTTTTTTCCGCAAAATGATAGCCGTCTTGTCCAATCGTGACTCAAGTAGAAGCTTGTCCCCGCCTATTTCTGGCTCTTGAAAGTGCCTGGACTAATCAGCGCTCGCCTCCGTGTGTTCAGCCATTTTGTAAGAAAATCAAGCAAGTCTGCCGCCCTACCTTCGCTTCAGACCTGCAGTTTTTTCTTGTGCAATGGACGGGTAAGTGAAAAAGAACCACACTTAAGACTTAATTTTATTAGGCAAACCGACCGCTTTGTATTCCACTTTCATATTTCATTTGCTTATTACAATAATTTGATACCGATTGCTGTTTCACTTAACCGTTAGACCTGGAAAGTTTTGAAGCCGTGTTTTTTTCATCAAAACATGCAACAGTTAGCTGGACGGTAACGTTGAGCTAACCAGCAGCTGCTAGCCATCGCCACTGCTAACAAGCGTTAGTTATGTGAACCGTTTGAACGGACATGTTTTTATCCTTTTATGTAAACGGTACTGACGCTAAGCATACGTTAACGTTAGTTAATGAGTGTGAACACACTTTTTATTTCAGGAACATACTCGTAGTAACTCAAACATTAGTTAACATTGGCTAACTTAACGTTACCTTCGTAACGTAACTTGGTTATAAGGGAGCTCGAGCGCTAGCTAAAGCAACGTGTCTCATTTCCGCATTCATTTGTCTGCGGAGTGCCAGTGCCATGTTGAAGATGTCTGGCTTTAACATTTCCCGTTGATTTAATCAGGGACTTCTATACCAGGTTGGATTAACAGGGTAATACATAATGCCAAGTTGTTACAATCAAGCGTATTTTACCATTTTGATCAGCTGAATTCGACCGTTTCAAGGACTTTCAATGCACTGTTTCATCGAACTCTCTCAGTAATACGCTCGACGTAGCTACATTTGTTATTCGAGATTTGTGTCATTATTACTTGTAAGTATGCTCTCAAGTGTCCACACTGAAGTTTGTCCACCGCTTTGCCAACCCATTACAGCCGCCTAGACGCTGACTTGTATCCTCTGGGATCCGGCTACGTCCCTGAAATTGAGTAAGTATTTTGTTTATTTTAGCGTGACTGGCTTTAGCTCGAATTATTAAAGTGTACTGCGTTCTGAATTTCAAGTTTCGAATATGAATGAGGAAGTCAAGTATACTTATGGTTGAATCGTAGTATCGGTCATTTTGTAAAGAATAGTTTGCAGAGTGCATACTATTCTGCTGTTGTGAGGAGTTTTAACTGGATCTCATGTTGGATCATGGTCAATTTTCTTTTTCTGTGTACACATAATAATGAACTTTATTTCTCTTTCACAGAGGTGTCCATGACATATCAGTTGGCACAAAGGTAGGCATTTAAATAATTTAATTTAAATCATCTTCATATTGCAGCTGCGCTTTTTTCACTTCACCTCATTTCACTGACTACAAAATGAATATCACAAGTTCAAATGTGTGTAGTTGTGTTAAACTCCTGACATGTCCTTTTCAAAGTTTTTTGTTTTTTTTTTTTTTTTTTTTTTTTACAAGTCAGAACGGAAATGGAAAAGAACTGTGGTGACACTGGGGACTTGAGACACAGTTTGCAAGAGCTTCCTATAATTACAGGACTGCTGGCCAAAGCCATTTCTCATGTGTAATAAATTTTCAGTTGCAGACTGGCTCATCTTTTTAGATGTACAACGGTCAGCACGTAGAGGTTTCAGCAACTCCCAAGACTGGACATGGAGTATTAGTCATTTAGAATAGATTCTGAGGTGGGGAATTATAATTTCCAGGCCTGTTTCTCTTGGGTTCTGTGGCTGTAGGGAAATGAAACTTCCTGTTTTTTTGTGTTCTTTTAATAGCATGTTTTCCTTACTGGAATGTTAAAGCAGCTGAAGCCTGTCCCGGTGCTTGATATTTACTCAGCCTTGTTGCTAGTAGAAGACTATTTAACAAACACCAGTGAAACCAGTGTTTTTGTATGGATCTGCTCTTATTTCCAGTGACGAGGAAGCTGTATTACGCCAATGTAACTGGAATAGCAGCCCTTTATTACATGTTTGTGTTAAGGGGGGGAGACACATTTGCTTTTGGCAAACAGCTGGTTGTTAACTTGCATAACCAACAAAAATACCTGCCTAAGTAGTAATCCTTGTTAACAGGACCTGAGGCAGCTATGTGTAGGAGGAGTAATTGAACTCAAACTTAGGGCTGTAACCATCCTGCTGCAACTGTCCTCATCCTCCCGGCCAAAGGTCTTTACACTGTTTAAACAAGCACTCTGATACACAGACCCGCAACATGGTCACACCCAACCCGATTTATTCATTTCAGTAAGGCCTGTTTGTTTTTAAACGTGAACAATGTACAATTGAATGTGTTGATCGGTACTCGAGATTTGACTCCTTATGTGATTCTTTCTTTAACTTTAATGGGTTTTTTGGATTCAATGTACTGTGGTAATGAAAATGCTGAGTTATGGAGAGCTGCCTTGCTGGAATCTGTAATTATTCCGTCTGGGCAGAGCGTCTAGCATTCCGCGGTCGCATTCCGATCTCCCCCCTCCAGCCCCCTGGTGAGGCACAGCTCCCTGCCCCCTCCACTGGCAGAGGCGGATCACAGTGAACAAACACGTCTGTACCTGTGCTCCTCTCCTTTGTGCTTTTTCCTGAGAGATTACCACCACCCCACCCCCCAACAGAGTCCAAAATGAGGTTGCTTGTAGATGCCAACACAAGTACAATAAATCATCAGATTTAGTTTCCTTACAACATGGTGATGTTTTTTTCCGAATGCTGCAAAAACCCCTGTCCTTTTTTATTTTTTTTCTCATCCTTTTTGATGCAATGCAAACCAGGTGTGATGTGGCGTATGAAGCAGGGGAAATACCCCCAGTCTATGTTCCCTTTTTTAAATTAAGTTCAAGGTAGGCCACTGCCATTGTAAGTCAGAGGAAGCTGCTCAACAGTTTCAGCATGCGGGCCATTAATGTGTCATTGTCTCCTGAAGGTTGCTATTATACTGTCAGTGTCCCGAGCAAACAAAGGATGTGAACAAGTCGATACACATTTAGTGGGTTTTAGTTGGAAAAATGGTGTTGGAGTTACTCTTTTTACAAGCTTTTTCTTTTAGTGGCTTTTTTAATAGGAATGGACGATATATTTATAGTTATTTACTGAATATTTCTAACGAAGCACACACAGCTTGAAATTAAGATGTGGGGGGTTACATTTTTAATGTAAATAAAGTTTCCTAAAGGTAAAAAATAAATAACTTGCATTTTTTTGCAACAAAATAAATTATAAAAAATGTTGCCATGTTAAAAAAAACAGCATCTTTTGCAAGCAAAATACATTTTAATTATTGCAATATCAAAAGTAAAACGCAAGGCTTTGAAGCGGGGGGTCTTTGTTCACGTTCAGGAGAAGTTAACAAGACTTTCACCCAGGAAACGGGTGTTTGTAAAATCCTCGCCATTTTGGTGTCTTAATGTAATGGTCGTAGCTGCGTGACGGTCACGTTTTGTCTGCTTAACTTAATAGGATTTTAAAAAATATTTGAATTTTGGCTTTGACTACTTCTCTATTAAACGCCCAGCCTTACTTTGTAACTTAACTTTGTGCTGCTCTGCACTCTTTCCACATTCCCTTCCAAAGCTATAGGTAAATTATTCAGTCATGTATTAGACAATCCTCTGTTTTTGTATGTGACTTGATGATCCTGCTCTGTACTATAAACTATAAACTGTCTTAGCTCTGTGGTTATTTTTAAAATGAGGAAGTAGAGGGAGAAAGAGAGTCCTGCCATAGAACACTAATGGTGCGTTCTTTTTGTCTTGTAATCAAGCGGGTAGGCTACTGCTCTGCTTTCTGCTCAAAACTCGACCATTGTTGTCATATAGCAACCACACGTCTCTAGCCAATTTCAGCTGCACAAGCTACAAAATAACTAATTAATTAGGCGGTATTTAACTCATAAGACTGTAGCAACATGCCTATAGGTAGCAGTATACAGTGCTAGGTGTACGACTTATTCATTTGGTTAAAAAAAAAAGTTTAATTTTAAAAGTGCTTAAAATTGTAGAAAACCACTGTTTACTATGTGTGATGCACGACGTAGCCATCTTTGAAAGTGAACTCAGGGTCCTCTGAGTTCAGACGACTTGACGAGTCGTATATACGACCTCGGGGGGGCGTTCTTTTTGTAACTCCGGAAAACGACTCGTAGATAGACTTCGGTCGACAAAAAGAACGCACCATAACCATCAGTCCCCAGGAGGAAGTTTTGTAAAACACTGGAAGCAGGCTTGAACTTGCTGCTTTTCCTGTTTGGAGTTGGTCTGCTGACTGATAATGTGACACTGCCAGCCCACAAACATTGACTCGGGGGTGAACCACTTCCTTCATTTCTCATGGCTTGCATCTGGCCATGGCCCATTTATCAAGCAAAAATATTGTTGGTTTTTCAGCTAACTCACCACATGTCTTGACATTCATATTTTAACCATTAGGTGTGCGTTTTAATGAGTTAACTGGACGCTCCGATTTAAAAAAAAAAAAAAAAAAAAAAAAAAAAAAAAAAAAGTTTCTTGTCTTGCATTCTATTTTGTACCTTAGTTCTTACCTCAGCCTGCCAACTATGCATTCCATTTATTAAGATTTGAACATTTGCCAAACTGGGAGGCCCCTGATCATGAAGCCACAGTGAAAAGACAGGAATGTCTTTTGTTGCTCTACATTCATGAATTGAGATAGCAGACCCAGTTTGTGTGGGCCTTAGAGTGACTGACTCAGCCAAACCATCTGGAAGTCAAAGGGTAGTTTATACTACTGCTTACAATCTTGTTCTCTCATGGCAACACACCGCCCCGTCAAAGTGTTAAGAGGGACTACCAAATGGTTCGGTGTCATATCACCTTATTTCTGCCATTTAATGTGCCTGACTGCCCCTCCACCTTCCACATGTAAAGGCCAAGATTCACAAGGGTGAAGTAGAATGCTAGCAAACCTGCATGACTGGTTGTTGTTAAAGCGCTTTGGGGCTCTTGAACTCCCAGAGAGTCCTTGGGGCTCCATATGTGTGTGCGCTGCCCTGTAACAATGCCCCTAGTCTCAGCCGGAACAGGACGTTCATTGTAGAGCTTAGGCTGCTGAGCCACTTCTTGTGACTGCTGTACTTCATCTCGCACACAACCATGAGAACAGCCCAGAAACAGCACTTTATATCGACGAGAGAGAGGACAGACAAGGCTGTTTCAGCAGACAGTAAACTAGTGTTGTATGCCCATCTTGTCTTCTGATCTAGAGGGCTTGTGCATTATCCTTCCTCCTTATGCTGAACAATGAGAAGATGGGTTGTACTGACTGACAGCTGCTGTCAAGCTAAGGTGTTACTGCTGACTTGTGTGCTTTAAGCTGAGTAGAAGCTGTTCCTCCTTGAGTGTGATTGGTGTTCAAAAGTGATCATTTGACACACTGCCCCAAGTCAGAAAATAAAGGCCATTGTGACTGTGGCTAAGATTTGGAACTAGGAAGTGCTGTTGGAGAATAGTATAAATGGGACGGGAAGACATGATAATGATGAAGTCAAATATCCTTGCTGACAAGCTGGGTCATTTAATTCTTCCTGGTGAGGGAGGTGCAGTTCTACTCGAGCGGGTTTGCTCAATCCTCTCTTTGGTTATCAGATTACTTCCTGCTTTATCACACAATGGCTCTGTAATATGAGAGCTGGGCTCTCCACCTGCTATGCTGTGTCCTCATTGGTGAATAAACTGAAGTGAACCATTGTTTTCTCTCTTTCTGCAGAGGGGATCCGACGAACTCTTTTCTTCCTGCATATCCAACGGGCCCTATATCATGAATGCAGGTAAGGTGGGGGCGTTGCCATGGAGGAGGTGAATCCTTTTTATTGAAGTGGTTGTAATTTCTGTTTGTGTTGCCATGACGATCAATCCATTATTCAAGGAGAACCAGAGCCTTCTGTTCCACCCCTGATTGTATCTGCTTCTGTTTGTTTTGTTTTTTTTCCTTTAGCCAATGGCAACGACAGCAAAAAATTCAAAGGTGACGTCCGCAGCCCTGGTGTTCCGTCACGTGTGGTCCATGTACGCAAACTGCCCAACGACATAAATGAGGCTGAAGTTATTGGCCTGGGACTGCCCTTTGGGAAGGTCACTAATCTGCTGATGCTGAAAGGGAAAAACCAGGTAAGGACTGATGTGTGTACTGGATGATGTGCAGGTCTGTTCATCAAACCTGTACGAACGGGACGTCACCTGTTTCAACAGCCAATAGAGAAGTCAGCTGGTAAAGTCGCTATAAACTATTAAAACAAAAATGTATCCATTTTAGTTTTGTTACATGTGTCAAATGGCAGAGTTTTAGACGGATCCTCAACAACCGGTCTAAAGAACGATGGCAAATTGAAAGTAAAAACGAGGGTTAAAACAGACCTGCTAAATTATTTGTAATGCTTAATAAACATTGCCTAAGAATGACACTTCATATGTGATGGGAGAAACAAATTGAATGCTTTTCTCTGGTCCTCCCCTGTAGGCTTTCTTGGAACTGAACAGCGAGGAGTGTGCACAGACGATGGTGAGCTACTACTCCTCTGTCACCCCTGTCATCAGAAACCACCCCATTTACATGCAATACTCAACCCATAAGGAGCTCAAGACGGACAACTCCCCCAACCAAGTGGTAAGGGTTTGCGCTCACACATACACGCACACTTGCTTTTCACGTCAACTGTTTGCTGAATGGAGAAATCTTATTTTTAATTTTCCTTCCACGAGTCTCAAATTTATTGGTAGGAACTTGGTGATCCTTTTTTTAAAGACATTGAAGAGTGCAATATGTTAGAGAATTTTATAGGTAAACCACAGAAATGGCATGTTTAAAAATGGCCTCTGTTCAGTTGCCTTAAACTAAAAAAATCATCCCCCTACATTCACTCATTAACTTATTACTGCATATATTTCTCCATCCATGCTAAGAAATTGTGCTTTCTTTTCTCCCTAGCGTGCACAGGCAGCTCTGCAGGCAGTCAATGCACTGCATGGAGGTGGGATGGCCAGCATGGCCATTCCTGCAGATCCAGCTAGCATGGGAGGAGCAGGGTCGCAAAGCCCTGTACTCAGAGTCATAGTGGAAAATCTCTTCTACCCCGTCACCCTGGATGTACTACACCAGGTACAGGCAGTTTTATAATTTGTTTGAGCTACAGAGAACTACAGTTGCCTAAATTGTAAATGTTTTTTTTAACACAACTGCAATTATATAAGCAGACCTACCTTGTTTTCTACTATTGTACTCAATAAAAAAATTGGCACTGGAACACACAACTGCATTGTACCATGTGTACGCAACCTACTTAAATATGTTGATAGTTTGTTGTTGCATTTGTTTCTCCATTACTCGTTACTGAGAAGTTTCTCTGTGGCTCACATTTATTACATTCTCAGCAAAATGCATTGCTAATCTGCTGGCGCTACATAAACAAAATATGCATGTTGGTAATAGTGGTAGTTTTGAAAGCATGTGCAATTGTATTCCCTTTTTGTTTATCTTTCAGTACAGTTTTAAAGAAAATGTGTGATGTGACCCTAATTGTGCTGTCTCCCCCTCCCAGATTTTCTCGAAGTTTGGAACAGTGCTGAAAATCATAACCTTCACTAAGAACAACCAGTTCCAGGCTCTGATCCAGTATGCTGATGGCTTAACAGCTCAGCACTCCAAACTGGTAAGACTGGTACAACTGTTGCTCTTAGTCATGCTGTTTCAGTCTGACGTTGTCGCCACCACTTTAGCAGTAGGGTTGAGTTTGCACATTGCAGCTTCAGTGTAAACACTGTGGGACTAATTGACGTAACATGAAACTGTAATTAAAATCACAAGTGAAAAACATTGCCTATGTTGTCTGAAGTCTAATGCTCCAATATCTGTCTCAGTCTCTGGATGGACAGAACATCTACAATGCCTGCTGTACCCTGAGAATCAGCTTCTCCAAGCTCACCAGCCTCAATGTCAAGTACAACAATGACAAGAGCAGGGATTACACCCGACCAGACCTCCCCAATGCGGATTCACAGCCCTCCATTGACCATCAGACCATGGCTGCTTTTGGTAAAATGCATAGTCCAGTTGCCTTTTGAATTAGCACTTCTAGGTTTTACTACTGCCAAATGTGGAAGTGCTTTCCAAGCATTTTTTAATTTGCTTGGGGGGCTGATCATATCACAAGCACAAATTTTAGATTTTTGTTATTTTTATTCCATTTTGTTTTCTCTTGTCCCAGCTGCTCCAGGCCTAATCTCAGCCTCTCCTTATGGTGGAGCTCATGCCTTCCCCCCAACCTTTGCCATCCAGCAGGCATCAGGTCAGTACTATACAGTACAAGGTCAGTTCTTCTACCAGCTATTCAATTTTGAGTGAGACCTATACCTCTTCTCCAAACATTTGCCTGCTACCTGCAGTATGTTATTGGCCTTAATGCTAACACTGTTCATATATTTCCCAGTTTTTATGTTCTGTTATTTACCATTTTGCTTCAGTATGTAGATCGCAATACATAAAACTGAAAGTCAATTTTCTTCCTCCTCAGGCCTGTCGATGCCTGGTATGCCTAGCCTGGCGTCCCTGGGTGTGGGCCATGGTGGCATGGCGGCTGCTGCAGCGGCCGCTAGCCGCCTCGGCCTGTCGGGGCTCACGACCTCTGGGGGACACCATGTCCTGTTGGTCAGCAATCTGAACCCTGAGGTCAGTACACTTGCTAGGTTTAAACGGTTCTACATCCTGCCTCTGTCAGTGCAGTGCTGAGAAACCTAAACGTGTTACAGTGCAATTTGTTTACACTATGGTTAATGGGCCTGGATCCATTTGTGCACGAGCTCCAGTGTTTTGCCCCCAATCACCCAACACCCACAAGTGATCAGACTAGTTGGGGTCCCCTAACCACGGTTTTTAATTTAAAAGGGGTCATCAAACCCTCTTCTCTTTCAGGACCTCTCTGTTTGACCAAACCTGCTGCATTTCTGACCTGCCACTTTGCTCACTGTGAATTTTAAGTTTATTCAAAACACTAACTTTTTTTTTTTTTTTTTTTTAACTTACCATTTCATATCTTCATTTTGTCCATTAGTTGAAATCATTCTTGAGTTGTTGGAGAGACAATATTACTTTTTTTTCCTTTTTTTTTTTTTTTTTTTTTTTTTTTTTTTAAAGAAACAAACCATGTACATGATTTAGGTCTTTTTTTTTTTTTTTTTTTTTTTTTTTTTTTTTATATAGTGTTTAGAATGTATAAGTAGTCTGTCACGCTCATTACATTTATTGTAGTTATGTAGTCATTACATTAAAGATGTTCATTTAAGATCAGCTTTTAAGTTGGAACAGGTATATTAAAATTGACATTCAGATTTGACTGTTTTTTTTCTAATGTAATTTTAAATAATCTAAACAAACAGCCTGTAATTAAAAGTACATATTGTCTCTGCCTTTTTCTGTATTTCATTGTTAATCTTTTTTTCTCTTCTTTTTCTCCTAGTGTTCCCATAGTGACAGTGCATTTTAATTTAGCCAGTTCTACTGTCTGAAGCACTACATTTCTTTGTGTATACTGACCTTGTTTTTTTTACTTCCTTTATCTCTCTCTTTTCTTCTCTGTCCCCCCCTCTCCCTCTTTGTTTTAAAACCCCCTCACCTCAACTCTTGCCAACTGACTGCACGCCCCACGACCAATTGTTCCCTCTGTCCTCCCTCTCCCCTCTGCCACTCCTCTGTTACTACTACCCAACCCTCTTTCTCCCCAATTCATCATCCCCGATTTGGACACCACCCACAAATTGAAAACACAACAAAAACACGACATTGGCTCCTCATTTTGCCATCATCTGTCCCTTCGCCATCTTTCTTTCCTCCACCTCATCTCTTTTCTTTACTTCCCCCTCTCTCATGCTCTCTTTAAATCCTCTACTCCTCTTGTCCTCTCTTCATTCTCTTCGTCCCTCATGCCTCTCCTTCCTCCATGGTACTGTGGCCTTCCTGTGGACCTCGCTGCCTGTGGCCTGCGGACATGTCCTGACTCCACTCCACTGTCCTCCGCTCCGTCTCTTTTCCCCTGTTCCCTATCCCCCTTTGGCCCCCTGCCCCGCTGCTCCCCCTGCTGTCTCTAAAGAGCGTTACGCCACACTGCCTCTTTATTCTTTTCGGTACGTTATCATCCTTTCATCTCCTTTTTTATTACTACTGTTACCTGGCAAGGTGGGCATGTCTTGTCTCATGTTGTTGGCTTTGTTTTTTTAACCACTGATGGCTCATCAGGCTACAGGGCTATGAAGGGTGGGGGAGTCTGTTTGTTTTGGGGTTTGTATGACCTGTTTTGGTTGTTGTGGGTTTGTGTGAGCAAAGTAGGGCGAGAACACCACACAAAGCGGCAGCATTTCATTTACAACGGCAGTAGTTTACTGTCCATGGGCAATGGATAGTTTCTCCTCTTCAAAGAGCACAGCCTCTCAATGGAATTATTGCCTCACTAAATAGAAACGCGGGGATCATTTTGTTTGGGAATGAAGTGGGAAACCAATCTAAATTCTAAAGAATCGCCCCCAGTAAGAGCATAACTGTAAACTTTTTATTTGGTTTGAACGGTCTAATTTCAAGCCATGAGAACTGAGCAAATTCAGTTTGTCAGGTTGATTTTCTGTGGTTGCCTTGAGTTGCTCAGTAACGGTACATAATCAGATGAAATGCTGCTGCTTTTTTAGTGGTTATGAGTTGACATATCCTTCTGATTATGTCGCCATATTATTTATTTGCGGTTGTCTCAGTTACATTAATGTAGATATATGCATGTTTAGTTTATTCCTGCATGTCTCTTTATAATGCCCATAAGTTGGTCAAGAAATCAGCTTTCTTGACTGTAGAGCGATCAAACCGATCAGAACACGTCATTTTACTACACTTTGATTTTTGCCTTCAGATCACTACCTCTCCCTTCTCAAGCATAACCATTTTAGCTGCCGTCATCGGTGTAATTGTAATCTAAGAGGGCTTATGTAGGATTAGTTGTAGAGACCCCATGCAGAATTGAACATAAAATTAGTAGAATAGCCTGACAATTATTAATCAGACCGTGTTAATTTAGTAGCAATATGACTCAGTGTCCCTGATGTGATGATTGAAATAGTTTTTTGTTGCTGTGATTGGCTGTGTAGCTCCTGTTAAGGCTGTGTTCTTTGTTGCTCTTGTGTTGTGACTCCTCCTTTTTTCTCCCTAGGTGTGTACGGCGATGTCATGAGAGTCAAGATCCTGTTTAATAAAAAGGAGAATGCTCTGATCCAGATGTCTGATAGCACACAGGCTCAGCTAGGTAGCTACACTTGTTCCCTGCAAAACACAATTTGCTTTCTTTTGACATATTTTCTTTCATCTTGCATCGTTTTACCATCAATGTTTGGAGCCTTTACCTAGTGGGCCTCAACTGAGCAAACGAGGCAGAAATTAATTTGTCTTATTTAATGTTACTCAGCTATGAGCCACCTGAATGGCCAGCGTCTCCACGGCAGGGCCATGCGTGTGACCTCATCGAAACACACCACAGTGCAGCTGCCCAGAGAAGGCCACGAGGACCAGGGCCTCACAAAGGACTACAGCAACTCACCGCTGCACCGTTTCAAGAAGCCTGGCTCCAAAAATTACTCCAACATCTTCCCACCCTCTGCAACACTCCACCTCTCCAACATACCGTAAGTGCTGCTGCAAGAGTCTCCTTTTCATTCCCACACTCTACCCAGCAGCTTTTGTGCTGTAAGCTTTTTCATTTCTTGTCCTGACCCATTGTTTTCCTTATCAAGTGCTTGGGATTGACTAGTTGTGACAGTATTTTCTAAACTTGCTACTCTATAGAAGTTCATTTTTAGATCTAGAAAATATGAATAAGTAAAAGGGAATGTCAACTTCTTTGTTTCCCCCTCTGCTTTTAGGCCTTCTGTGGTGGAGGATGACCTCAGGAGGCTTTTTGCCAGCTCAGGAGCCACAGTCAAGGCCTTCAAGTTCTTTCAGTAAGTCTCCGTCCAGTCACTCAAATTATTGTTTAGAGTCTGAAAAATATGTCTTGTAGAGCAGAGTAAAAAAGTCAAAATGTAGCAAATGGCAAGCAACCTTCAAAGAAGAGGGCAGCATGTTGAGCCGCTCAGAACACATTGTTCCCTCTTCATTTAACAGGAAAGACCGCAAGATGGCCCTGATCCAGATGGGCTCAGTCGAGGAGGCCATTGAGTCCCTCATCGAGTTCCACAACCACGATCTGGGAGAGAACCACCACCTTCGAGTGTCCTTCTCAAAGTCCACCATCTGAGTGCCTTTCCTTCCTCCCTCCACGTCATTGCCATCTGAATGCTACTTTTGTCAAGGTTGCCTTCAGTGGAGATGGCCACCATTACATGTATATGGCTGTGGTTCTTTGTAGAATGTTGCTCCCTTCACCGTTCTTAATCATTCCCCATCATTATTAGGGTTGGGCACATTTTTATCGTTTCTGCATTTGATTCCTGGTTCCAATTTTTGTCATAAGTTACCAAAATATGTTGAACGAACCGCATTATTTTCTTGATTAAAGTTGTGATAAACTGTAATTCAGCATAAAATACAAGGTATTTCAAAAATGTAGACAAGATTTCATCTTGCCACGCACAAATTGATCGTTTGCCGTTGTACACTTGTTCGAGTGAGTCCTGCTAACATTAGTTGATGCTGGGGCATAGTGATTTTGACCGGACCTTTTTTAAAAACACTGCATTCTTGTACCATGCTGCAGTATGTTACAGTTTTTGCTTAGTGGTTATAGTTTTCCTGTATCACTACTCCCTTTTTGTGAAGTTTAGTTACACTTGTAAGCGGTAGGTCCTGCCCGTAACAATGTTAACACCACTCACGGGCATTGGCGCAAATGTAACGGACAAGGTAAGCAAATGTTCACAAACTTATTTTAGGAATCCGTAAATAGAAAAGCGTGTTTCTGGTTCCAGTTTAGTACAGAGTTCTTGGTACTCAAACCAAATCATTAATTTGTTCCATCATAAAGTTTGAAGTGGGACCCTGGGAAAGGGGCAACATTCTGCAATGAAACATGTTCTTGCATTGGAGGTAAAGTAGGGGCAGCTGAACTGTCACTTTAGACCAAATCGCTAAAAAAAAAAAGAAGACACCCTCCACCACAGATGTATGCTTATGTGGATCAATCCTATCCACACCAGACACACTTCTGCATTCCTTTTACTATGATAGTCGTGGATTTGTGTGTGCCTTTTTTTGAAATGCCACTTTGTACCTGTTTGGCCAGTCAGAAATGGTTTGATACAAAGGATTTTGTTTTGGCTAACCGACAACCAAACAATTTATTTCCCAGTATCCATTTTGATTTTATCTTGTAACTATCCGCCTATTTGCTTTTTGGGGATCCATACCACTATCTGAGGTCATTCAATAAGGATGCGGTTTTCTTTCAATATCTGTATCTGCAGTCTTGTGCCTTACTTTGCCCCAACCAGATTGCCTTAAGCATCGCTCTGGCTTTATTTGGATAATCAGTGGCTCACAAAATGCCTTTTTTTAATTCCTTTTGGTATTTACCAGCATTGTCAAAATGGGGGGCGGGGAAGTGGCTCATTCAATCTTCTGTTTATTCTTAAACACAAATGTTTATCTAGGTATTTGTATGCATATATCCCCGTTACATGTATGTAGAAACTATGAATGCAAGTCAGTTAGATGCCTAATATCCTTGCTAGGTGACGTAGGTCTGCTAGGTGTATTGTGGCAGGATTTAGAGCTGTATCCAGCTTTCCTGTCTTACAGTCCCCACTCTCCTCCATTTAGTCCTATCTCAGGAGGGACAATGGTATTTGGGGCATCATTTAATCATTTATTCATCTATATGTGGATGACTATATATTCATTTATCTTCTTTTAATGTTAGTATTTACATGTGTATCGCTTCTAAGCTTAACTGATACCTATATGTAGTGGCTGGGTTTGATCACAGTGCCTTGACTACTTGAGTTTTTATTCTAAGGCTGAAACCCATTCTGGCCCGGTTTACCTCTCGTTCAGGTGTTTTATCTTTCCAGTCTGCAAAGATGCCTTTATCCCATTTATATTCAGGAAATCCTACCTGCGAGAGGGCAGCTTGGAGCTATTTTCAGCTGAAAGTAACAGTCTTGGACAGTGTCTAAAAATCCTAAAACCAGCATTATCTTTTTTTTTTTTTTTTTTTTCTCTCTTAAATTCAGGATAACGGGTGGGATAGCCCTTGCCTGTTCCTGTCTGTGTCCACTTACACCACAGTCAGGTCCTTTTTTAGTGCACTTTTCCTCAATGATAGATCCATCACGCTCAAGTCTTAAATGTTGTCACATTCCTGAGTGCCTCAAGCACCAGTTTCCACAGCCTCGACCACTGTAGTTTTGGACCAGATACAGATACGCTGTGTCTCTATTTTTGTAAAAGATTGTTATGCATGGTTTAACGAAGCTTCATGTAGCTACAGGCGGTTATTGCTGTTAAGGACCAAAGTATCTTCTACCCCTGCTGTTTTGTAGTGTTGTGACTTCTAAAGGTTTTTTTTCCCCCCTAAGTTTCCTTATGTACACAAGGCTTCAGTTTCTTTTTTTTTTTTTTTTTTTTTTTTTTTTTTTTTAACCCCCGTTTTTCAGATGCCTTGGACAAATGTCACATGAAGTTAAAATATCTTTCAGCCTATACTGTATATTGTATCTCCTTTTTTGTTGGATTGACTTTACAAAGAGCCTACCTTGGTAGAGATTGCTTTAGAATGGATACTTAATTGAACTGCAGTCCTAGCTATGGTGTAGAAGAGTAAAATGCCTTTCAATTCTTTTTGTTAAAAGCTTTTATTTTTTCCTTTTTATATGGGGGCGGGGTGGGGTTATTGTATGAAGCGGGATTGATGGTTGTATATATTCATGTTTTTGTACCACAAAATCATTTGGATTATATCCACTTTACGTTCAAAACATGTATATTTTGATAAAAACAATACACACCTTATTGAGCTCCGTGGAGCTGTAAAAACAACTTTTGTAACACAAATACATTAAATCTATCTGAACACAGAAGTGTCTCCGTATGTGCCCCGCTCCCCCCCACCATCTCCCCACCCCCCCTTTGCTATTCTGTTCTTGTCTCTTGCATCTTCTGCTGCCTTCAATAAATCTTTAGTTTGTTCCTTCTTTCATCTGGCCTCATTTGGTTTCTGTCTCTTCCTCTCTGTCCTGTGGAACTGCTCCTCTGTGTCGGTTAACATCTCGTAACATTTCCCACATTTCCCATCGTTATTTACTTCTGGTGGGTTATTTAATCTTTTACTATGTTTCCAACTTCGTACTCATCCCATCTGCAACTTGACTGACTGCTCATCTCGGCTCGATCCCATTACAAACCATTGATAAAACTGCTGCGCTGATGGCAGGGTTCAGAGTTCATTCGATATGCGACGCTGGATCCTTGCTGTTATCAATGATTCTGAATAATCCTTCATCCTCCTGTGCCTCTGCTTTGACCTTTTCAGCTTAGTCAGACTCTGAGATGAGCTGGGTTGCTGTGGAAACAAAGTCGGACTATCTCATGAGATGAATAATTAAAAGAAAACTCAAGCATGGCTATCAGGTAGATCTGACATCCACGTTTAGCACAAAGTCTGTCGGATGGGGGGTGCAAGGGGGCATGAATAACAAAGTAGTCCTACACCTCCTGAACCACCAGGGGGAGGTCTTGCTCTCTGCTGGGAGCCAAAGGGCTGTTGAGCAGAGGTGACTTTACCTGCCACTCACACAATGTCAATAGTTAGTGGCTTAATCTCAAGTGCCTCCTTCGGCTTTCTGGCATTATACCTTCTTTTTCTTCGACTTCCTT
This sequence comes from Perca flavescens, assembly GCF_004354835.1. Lineage (NCBI taxonomy): Eukaryota > Metazoa > Chordata > Actinopteri > Perciformes > Percidae > Perca > Perca flavescens. The sequence continues at coordinate 22,556,036 of NC_041350.1, forward strand.
ACAGAGCGGTAGAGAGGATTAACCTCAGATCTTCCCTGCCTTTTCAGAAAGGGACAAATGAGATGAGATTTGAGTCCAGCAGGTCTGTTATTTGTGGCTGCCAGGAGCTGGATTCTGTTGTTTAATCCCAGCAGTTTGTGGAGTGTGGGCTTAAATATGGTTTGCTTCAATTTAGTTTGAATTCCACAGCGAAGGCACATCTCTTGTTACTTTGCATACGAAAGCTTGTTGAAGGTCATACAAAAAAATAAAGAGACCTGTCTCATACTTGCTGGGCATAACCAACATGACAAAAAAAATCTCAACGGCAGCTTTGAGGATGCTAAAAGAAGGTTGTACTCTAGAGCACATCATTTATTTTAATGTTGCCCCTTGAGGTACTGGAAGTCACTTGTGCCAAGATATATTCAGGAACTATTTTTTTAAATAAAAAATCCCTACTAGTCAGGGAACTCTGTGGCAGCAACTTGACGCTTTGATGCTGCTTTGATACCTCAGACCCTTGTTTATCTGCAGCATCTTAGTATTTCACTCTGCACAGAGTAATTCAGAGCAAGGAGCAATCTACACAGAATCCTCTTTGGAATATACTGAAATGCAAAGAGATTGCATAATTGGGTGGAAGGGTAACTCAAAGTAAATCTCTCCAAACATAGATTTGTGATGTGTTTGGTTTATCAAATAGCAGAAGTCTCTGGCACACAAAATATGGTACTTGATATACTTTTGAATCTGTCGAGACGCATGTTTTTAAAAGCTGAAACTGGCAAGCACTAGATGTACAGCAAGGGCGCACATTTATTTTCCAAATTTTATTTGACACCAAGGAAAAGAAGCCGTACCGTATAAGCTCGGTTACACCAAAAATGTCACTCCATTTGCACTGTAAACTAGTTCAGTGTGTCATGCGTGTTAACGTACCCCACCTCCTCTCCATTTCTTTGCCGAATCCAGAGCCTGGCGTCATCCATCGCTGTGTGCACGGGCCTAAATGAAACCATGTGAGGCAGTGATCCTTCCACATCTGGCAACATTTATTTACAATAGTACTGCGGTCTCTAATCAAGCACATACTGGCAAAGACCAAGGCCACACACAAATGCAATGCCCGGTGGGGACTGAATGGGGGCTCGAGTGGTTCAAGATACTGTCCTGTATATATCATTTGTGGCATGTTCAATCTCAACAAAAGCCAGTTAGTCTCTGAGAAACAAAAAGCTGTGTCTGATGTGTGAAACATGAAAGTTCTCTGAATGTGAATGGCTGCTTGTTAGTCAACAGCTTGAAAAGACCATAATTCATGTTTTTTTTTTTTTTTTTATGTTTTTAAGATCTGGAGCTGGGAGATAACTCATGTGTCTATAATTTATGTCTCTCTTGAGCGGAGTTAAACTGCAGAGAGCAATCACAGACTTAACCGGCTATAAATTCCAGGATTTAACGCCCTTTTAAGGAGGCATGTATCCATACACGACTCGCTGACCCACATTTCTTTTAGATTTAGGATCACTTAAGAGGCCTTCATATCTGAATCCAGCCAATACAGTGTGTAGCCTGCACAGCTTACACGAGCTTTAAACTCACTTTCAGGGTGACACCGTTGAGGAGTAAAAGCCTGAAGCGGAGGTAAAGGATGTCTTTGGTCTGTAGTGGCTTTCCCTTTTTTTTTTTTTTTTTTTTTTTTTTTTTTTGAAAGCCATCAGGAGACGATCCACCTGTTTACATATGCACGCCTCAGACAGATGTTGAATAATTCATCCTCAGAGGCGGACAACATGCAGCTGTATTTGGGTTATGGGGGTGCATGGGTTCTCTCCCTGCCTGAATTCATGCAGCCCAAATTATAGGCATTACTTTGCAGGCAGGGCAAAAGTAGGACACTTTGCATAAAGGATCCAACCGAGAGGCACAATAAGATGTGAAGGATGGAGCTGCAGAGAGATTCAGTTTCAAACGGTCCTGTTAGCGGTGGGAAGGGTGGGAAAAGTAAGTCAGTTTGATTTGGGGAAAGGGTTTGTACACTGCAGAACATCCTTTTCTCTCGAGTCTCTAGATCGTGGGCTAGTTCTCTTAGTTTGGCCTTTGCTCTTTCAGAGAATGCAAATGAACCATTTGCGAATCATTTTCTTGAATCAATTCCCATCTTGCTGAGGGGATTGGTCCTCACTGGAGCTCATTCTGCCCAAGTTCTCGACACATGTTAGAAAAACGACGGAGCTCTTTGTGGAAACAGTGTAGTTACCAGATCTCCCTCCATTGGCGCTGAGGCTAAATACCTAAGATGGATATGTTTTTGTAGAGGAGTCTTGCGCACGCACGCACACACACGCGCGCAGCACATAGGCAGCAGGGGTGGTAGCGCTCTGTCAGACAGAGCTATCTGGAGGTTTATGGCTCACAGGCTTTAGACTCGGTGCACTGCAGCCTTCGCTTGCCCTTTGGGCCTAATGGACACTGATGGAAAATGACTCCACTGTTCCAGCGATCCATCCGAAGCGCGCTCTCTCTCTCTCTCTCTCTCTCTCTCTCTCTCTCTCTCTCTCTCTCTCTGAGCCCATCCATCAGGCCGCAGCTTTCAAACACACAGTGAACTTTATGAGCTCTTTACCATGTCCAGCTGTGATGCAAATAAACCGCCTTCAGTCACACAGATGGTTGTAGTGGTGATTAATAAGCCTACAAGTAAACATTCACAAACAGAGACGAACAAAACTACAATTTCCAGTTTCTCTTTGCAAACTGCAATATATCAACTTAATGTATCTGCTTGCACCCAAATTAATAATTCATGTCATACCAAAAGGGTAAGGTAACTCTCTCAAATAAAAAAATAAATAAAAATAAAAAGTGTTTTCAGTGAGTTGAGGCTACATCCCCGGTTGTGTATTACTGGGACGCAGTGAGTCAGCCAGCCCCGCGGCGCGGCGCGGCACGGCTACAAACCCCGCCCGCGCAGAGAGAAAAGCGAGCGCGAGATGGAGAGAGGGGGGGTGGGGGTTTACTTACACCGAATCAGGGTGCCAGTTAGTGGTGTTGCCGCCATAGGTGGAGGTTGCATGCGAGCGTGTTCGGATTAAAGCTGTGATCATCAACGGCTCCCCGCTGCGCCGGTCAGCGTGACGCACAGAAAGTGGAGGCGCGCCGTGACCGGAGTCCCATTGGATTAGAGCCAGTGGCAGCGGAGGGATCACCAAGTTGAGATGCTCTTAGAGCTTGTGGTGTGTGTTTGTGTGTGAGGAGGATGCTCCCGTCTCGCGGTTGTTTTTGTGCGATAAGTTTGGACTGAACAGAACGGAGCGGAGCGCGCGCGTCTACCTGGGATGTATTTCTTTGAACTGCAATAAGAGAAAAGGGGAAAATAAAAAAAAAAAAGGTCAAGTGGACGCAGTTTGAAGCTGTGGAGAGGTTTGCGGTGTGAGAGGAGCGGAACAAAGCGTGCGCCAGGCTGAATCCCCAACACCAATCTGGGTAAACATACATGACGGCCGGTTTTGACGTTGTGTTGTATTGATGAGCAACAATACCGGTGATAAAATTACAAACAGAGTGAATTGTGGAGTGTTATTCATTGTGATTTTTTTTTTTTTTTTTTTTTTTTTTTTTGGAGAAAGAGGGGGGATCTAATCCAGGTGGCGCATCTATCTCCCCGGCTGCGCGTAATGGGAGAAAAGTTTCGGACCTTGCAGAGGAGACGCAATCGCAGCATCCCGCCGTCGACGCGCTTTTAAATAACATGTGAATTCCTGCTGTTCCGTTCGCGCGAGACGAAGTTTGAAAGTGAATTTCAACCATTCAGTATGACTTGAAAGAGCCTTGGCGTTATCGGAACTCCCATCAAGCCAAGTTAACGATCCATGTACCTCGGAACCGATTTGTCCAAAGACGCGCAGACGGACATTCATGATCTGAAGAGGATTTCTGCAGCAGCGCAGTGAAAGCCTGAGCCCAGTGAGACAGAGAGAGAGAGAGAGAGAGAGAGAGAGAGAGATTCCCCTGGATGTCTATGATGTTGTGCCAGCTCGGGCAGAGGTGTGTGATGGAGGTGGTGGTGCTGACCATCCTGTCCTGGGTGTCCGTGTGGGCAGAGGAGAAGATCATATTTGACAGACACGCGGTCTACTGGAACAGCTCCAACCCCAAGTGAGTTTTAATTTGAGTTAGGTAGGTGTGTGTGTGGGTGTGCGCGTGTGCGTGTGTGTGTGTGTGTGTGTGTGTGTGTGTGTGTGTGTGTGTGTGTGTGTGTTTTATTCTCTCGCTTCCTGTTTCAGCAGTGTTTTGGCGGAATTTTGCAATATTTATCCATCCATCCATCTTCGTCCGCTTTTATTTATGTCTTTTACAAATGAGCAAGCTAGACACACACACACACACACACACACACACACACACACAAAAAGGTGGAAGTGTGTGTGTGTGTGTGCAGGTACACAAGATATTTGTCCTGTGGCACATGGAGCTCCTTTTGTCTCAGACAATGAGGGCAGCCTGCCTCTTCTCCTCAATGTCTAGAGATGTTCTCCCCCTCTTTCTCTCTCTCACACACACACACACACACACACACACACACACACACACACACACACACACACACACCCTTTAACCTTTTTTCGACTTGTGCCAGTAAACATAAGCACACATTATTTCTCTGTCAATTGCAAGCACTTGTGCAAAATCCACATCCATAGACAAATAAACACAAAGGAAGACATAGACACCCACATGTGCATGAGGCTGCAGACACACGCGTGCACGTGCATTAACACACACACACACACACACACACACGTGGTTGTCTTTAGCAGGGCCTCTCATTGACATGGGGCAGAGCACACTGGGTCCGTCTGTCTAATGGTTTGTGACAACCTGGCCTCTCTCTCTCTCGCTCTCTCACACTCTCTCACTCTCTCTCTCACCCCTTCCTCTTCTTCTCTCTCCTCTCCCCTCTTTTTTTACCCTTCCCCTCTCTCCCAGGTAGATAAATAAACAGTGAAAGTGCTCCCTCTTGCTCTCTCACGGCTGAATTAGTCCAAACTAACGGCCCTGTCTCTCTCTCTGCATCAACCAAACACACACACACACACACACACACACACACACACACACACACAAAGCTAACAGGCCTGTCTCTGACTGCATCACTTTTCCACAGAAGGCTTCTCAAATATTTAACAGGCAAGGGGGAACATTTTCTCCCTTTCTTGCTGTCTCCCTCTCTCTTTCTGTCTTTCTTTTCGTCTCCCTGTGCTCCTTCTTTCTCACTCCACGCACACACAACACCTACACGTTGCAAACATCACAGGGTAAATTTAAGCTATATGGACGGTGGCTGGGGCCGCTGTTATTTCGTCAGGGTCGTACGGAGAAGTTGAAGCAGAAAGGGGACACATCAAAAATGCATTGCTACTAAAGCAATGAATCTAGGCTCTGCAGCCCTGGCGAAGTTGGTTCCCCCTGTTAGACCCTGGCACTGTCATTGCTCATGCTGCGCCTTTTTCTGCACACACTCAAGTCAGTGCCGCTGCACTTGTGAGGACCTTTCACTGACAACATTCATTCCTCAACTTTCATCGGAATTTTCATCTGCTTATTCTCTCTCTAAACTTTGAGGATTACGGCAAGTTTCTTTGGTTGGAGAAACTCGCCCATCGGCAAAAAGAAAGGAGAAGACCGACACCACAATCAACCCAGCTCATGTGAAATGTAGGCTACAGGACAATTCTGGTTTATTAAGATTTGGGTTTTATTTACAACGTTTGGGCCATAATAGTAAGATTGTATTCACCCAAGCTATTTGCTGTGATCTGTGAATGCCGCGGCATTGCTTAAAAAAGAAAAGAAAGAAATTCCAGCAGACGATCATACTGTGAAACAAACAATAAAAAATCCCAGTAAGTTATTTTCCAAATTGCATTGGTGGAGGCAGGGACAGCCAGTACCAATACAACAATATAAAATGGCTCCATTACAAGTTAGACTCCTTTATTCAAAATCTTACCAAAGTAAAATCACATTAGCACTGCTGAATGTACAGGAGCTGCAGAAATATGGCCACGGTGGCTCATTATAATGACATTATTGTATACTGATACAGCAATGTGTAAGCGGCATTTTATTGTTGTAGCGGGTCGAGGTGGAGCTAGTTTTAACTACTTTATATCTACAGTCCAGTGGCTCCCAAACTAGAGGTCGGGCCCCTTCGAAGAGTCACAAGATAAAGCTGAGCGGTCCTGAGATGATTAATGAGGTAGGAAACAGGAAAAATCAAAGCTATGCAGCTAAGACTTGTGTGAATGTTTGGACTGTTGTCTAATATTTGTTGTGAAATAATAGATAACTTAAACTCTTTGGGGCTCGAAATGGGCCTATGAAACTATTTGAGAATCTTTCGTAGGGAAATCATATCTTTGGTGGGACGGCTTAAACGTGACAAGGGGCCCCAAATTAGGCAATACTTTTTTGTAAAGGGTTACAAGCCAAACAGTTTGAAAACAACTGGTTTAACTTAGAGTGTAACTTTGAAAACACTCAAGTACAAGCTCTCTTTAAAATTGTGTTTAAGGGCGCCTGGGTAGCTCACCTGGTAGAGCACGTGCCCATATATATAGGTTTACTCCTCGACGCAGAGGCCACGGGTTCAATTGAGTTTCATGTCTATAGCTGTCCTGTACAAATAAAGGCCTAAAATGCCCCCAAAATAATCTTTAAAAAATCAATAATTGTGTTTAAGTAAAGCACAACTGTTGGATTGTTTACAACCTGTCTGACGGAATTGTAGCAATGTCTCCTCATTCCCAGATAAATGATGAACAGTAAATGATAACAAAATGGCCCAAGGTACACATTAAGAATCAAATGGTAATAAAGCAGAATTATCCTTTAAATGCTAAATTAAATGAATGCAGTGGATATACATGAGTACCATTTTTACAAAATAAACATATATATATAAGTCTAGATAATTGACTACCAATTTAAAACAGCCCCAATCAACGGAATGTACCTGTGTTGGGTTTCCTCACATTCACCTAACTCCTAAATGGATTATTCGATCACATGTCCAAGAGAAACCCGGAAGTGTTGGGAAGGAAGTGTGGAGGATCAGTACATGCTGCTGGAGAGATATGTGTCTTCATCTGGCTTGTTCTTCAAGGGAGGACTAACGCCACGTATTGAACTCAGACTTTACACTTACACCAACGCTGTAGATTTAACTAGGATATGTTGAAAGCTGTGACCAGTATTTTGGAGGAGAAATTCCATACAAAACATAAGTTTCTCAGTGCCCTTTTTTGTGCAGCCTTCCACGACGCATTTGAAGTAGGGCCTACGGTGTAGGCAAATATCTTAAAGATGAAGAACAACACCAGCACAAATATCTCTAAAAGCTCTTACTTGTCACCTATTAATACACTGGATGGTGATTTAGGCACAGAGTACTGAGACTCTGCAAGAATAATGAATAGCATCCACTGGAGCCATTGTCGGAGGCAGCGAAATGACACAAACAGCTGGGAAAATGAACAGCTGTGTGTCCTAATTGATCACACAACATCAAGCACACAGCTTGTATTGAGCCATCAGGATGTGTCGTCTCTTCTTGTGTTCATCAAAAGTTTGCTCCCACCCAAAAACAGCTTGAGAAGGACGTTCGCCGCAAGGTCACGACAAGTACTGACTTGAAATTTGTAGAATTGATAATCGCTCGCTGTTTTGTACCGCCAGCATAAACGTTCAGCGCTTCCAAAGAAGGAAATGTGGCAAACTGCTTGAAGTGACAAGTCGCACACCACAGTGGAAGTGTATGTGCCACTGGTGCTACATGTTTCCCAATGTTACGGATGCTTTCTCAGTTACTCTCATAAATATTTGTCTGCTTCCTCTCTGACAACCTCCTCCTTGCTTGCTCTACTTTTCTCTCGCGTGTTTTTCTGGCATTAATCACCATCGCCAACGATGACTGTTTTAATTGTTTTTTTACCTGCTAATTAATTGTGCTGCCAGGTCTGGTTGAGTGCCTTGATCTCAACGAGACTAACCTGGATAAGTCAAGATACATAAAATGAGTTAAACATATGTTCCTACATGAGAGAGGAGGCATACTACAAATTGGCCAAACCCTTTATATCAAGGGCTCTGGCTCCCAGCTGGCCTATCTCTTTCAAGGTCTTGCTGGATAATAGAAAATGTATGAGATAATCCAATTCAAACAGCTCCGGCCACTATTGGTCACGGCGGGGAGCAGCACTCTCTCTCTCACACACACACACACACACACACACACTCTCAGAGTGTTGTCCATCCCTGTGTTGTGATGAGGTACGTGGTGCCGCACAGTAACAAAGTACCATATGATACATTATCATCACAACAATACTGCAACACTAGAACAGGATCTGGAAATCTCCCAGACCCACATAAAGGGATTTATTCTTAATGCAGGAAGGAAATGAAAAAAGGACGAACACACATGTATACACACATCTATACACACACACACACAGATATGGGACACATGCACACACTCATATGCACATACACCCAGACTGGCTCTCTGTTGAGTAAAAGCCCATCCTTTTTCCTCTTTTTGGCTGGCACACAAGTGTGCACATGCACACACACACACACACACACACACACACACACACACACTGAGCCCCCCTCTTCTGGCTCCCAGGCCTGTATTATAAAGCTTGCAGGTGAGGGGCTTTGTTCACCCCAAGCAGCTAATGTGCACAGAGCAATGGGCTCTCCTTTACACACACTCATACACACACATGCACACACGCGCTCAGACACACACACACACACACACATATATATATATATATATATATATATATATATATATATATATACTGGCTCAATAGTCCAGAAGGAGCACCTTATCTAATCCCATGGTTTATCCTTCAAAAGACTTTCTTTCCTTTTCTTCTTTATTCCGCCGCTCTCCTCTCTCTTCATCTCTGTGTCTTTGAGGAACTCCGTGTCAGTGAGAAGCGCTGATGGTTGACGACACTTTCATTCTATGGGACAGAATCTATCTCCTTGGAGACACATGCACTAGCTCACACACACACACACACACACACACAAACACTTGCACCCACACATTCTTTGAGGATGAAATGTCTTATGCACGGATCACCCACACACTCATACATATACTGTACTGTCACAGAAAAGTTTCATATGCACGCACACGTACGTGCACACAGGCGCGCGGCCCGTACACACAATCAGCACACCACAAGTCCTTGCACATAAACCCACACACACGCTGTCTTTCTGTTGCGTCCCCTGTGGCGCCCAGTGATAGTAGTCACTAACACTTCCTCAGCCCTACCACACACACACACACACACACACACACACACACACACACACACACGCAGACACACAGAGATTTGCATCCAATTTACATGGAGACTTGTAGTCACCCCCGCTCAGTTACTGACAGTTTGTCAGACTCAAACCTGCCCCTGGGTTAAATCCATCTTCCACTGCCGCCACCATCACTACTACCACCACCCACTCCACCTCTCTTTCTCGCTCCATCCTTCTTCCTTTTTTTCCACTCTGTCTTGTTGTCTCTCTATCAAGCTCTTATCTTATCCCCTCTCTCTTGTTCACCTCCCTCCCTCCCTCCCTCTCTCGTGCCGTCGGGATGTGCTTAGCATGTTTTTCTTCTACAGGACACTGCCTCAGGGAACCTCTTTCTGTACATACGCACATAAAGCTGCTGTACATCAGGTCACATGTTCTCGCAATGACCTACATGATTGGACATTGCATGTGTTTGTTTGAAATGTCAGCACTGCTGTGGTTCATGTTGAGAGAAGGCAGTCTCGAGAGTTATCTGCGGAGTACAGAGCCTCTTCACGTCGAGCTAAAAATGATACTTTGAGTAATTAAAGTCAGGGCAAATCAGTTCTCCCAGCTCAGCAGGAGAAACTGTTACATAACAAGATCTAGTGTTGCTGATCTTAGTCATCAGCAGATTCAATACAGTGATTGACAGGTGGAGGTCATCTAAATATGCAGGGGCATTAGAGTGGAACAGTTTGCCTGCTGATGTTTAAACGCACTGCCAATTCCTTCACTTAAAGCATGAAAGTCAAAACGTGGTTGTTTGACAAAACACTTCAGTGATTCGTGACCACAAAGAAAGTTCTGTATTCAATTCTGTGAAAAGGAAATGTAGCGCGTAATGACATGGATGTGCTGAAGAAGAGCTAAGACACATCCCATTTATACAGTGGAGGCACACTGGCATGTAGAATAGAATAGAATATTTTTTATTGTCATTGGACAGCAGCTATCCAACGAAATTGGTACAAAAATAAAATGTCAGTACCCTTATAAAGGCAAAAGATAGAATAAAAACAATAAATATAATAAATACAATTTAAAAAAAAAATTAAAAATAAAGTCAGATATTGCACATTTGTATTTGCAGAAAGACTGCTATTGCACCATTATTTGTTATTGTTCAGTTCTTGTATGGCACATGGGTAAAAACTGTTCATAAGTCTGGATATGCGGGACTTCATGGACCTGTATTGCTTCCCAGACGGCAGCAGGGTGAAAAGGTGATTGGCTGGGTGGTTGGGATGTAAGGTTGAAGAAACCACATGCCCCAATACACAAGTTCGCATTTTGCCAAGAACAGTTAAAATTCCCAGATGTATTCTTGACACGCCCATTTACGGAGGATACATCGGTTGGTAACTTGTATGAACTTCGCTGCACCTGTATCCCAACATTCATTTCGCCATTCAGTGATGGTTGGATTTCCAGTACATAGACAGCCCAAAAACGGGACAAATTTAACAATTTTCGCCATCTTATTCATCACTAAATTCACTTCTGAGAACATTTTAGGCGAGAAATGAGCGGTTTATATTTCGAATGTAGGCAGTCTTGCGAAAATCTTTGCCGAATTGACAATTTGCTCCAAAGTTTTCGTAGTTTTCGGAGCTCCATAAAATTAGAAAAATTAGAAGTTGAGTTTCAGTCTTTATGATAAATGAACAGTTCCTGCTATGACATGTTATGTAGACTAAAGGGGAGACACCAACCTTTATAATTTGAATTTCTAATTTCCATCTCCCTGGGCATATACAGTGCACTACAATAATATAGAAATGATAATTCCACATAACACTAATAGGAACACATTGGACACACCAGTGCATATGCCTATTTATTTTTTTAATTTAAACTGACTTAAACTTATACACTAATAGGGATCGCGTTCCACTCTTTTGAATAAGTAAGGGGTGTTTGAGCTAAACCATAAACAATAAAATTAAAGCTCAATTAGCTTAATTTTTCAATATTATTGCAATAGTTGTAGCATTATGAGGTTTTCTTGTCCGGAGATTGTTTTAATACACAGTGGTTATATTGTTGTGGTTTTTATATCTAGCTGGTATTTTGGAGCCTTGCAGGTAGCCTCTGTGCTGGGGGTGTTGAGCAATAACAGGAAGAACGCATCGTCTCAAACTGTTAACAGCGTTTTCTGTGCTTGTGAACTTGCGAGTTAATTCTTCCAAGAACAACCAGCAAGAACGTTCTGCCCAAGAACACAAGTCCATAGTTTGCATTCTTGGTATTGAGAAACGACCATATATTCCAAAAGCAGACTTCTGTGTCCCACCGAATGAGAACAAAAGCATCAACTGAGAACAGCTCATAGCAAATCCCCAACACGTTTTTACATTGCAGGGTGCTGTGTTCATAGTATTATAGCTGCAATGAAATTAGTCTTAGATGTTATGATGCTGGCAAGATTATTAATTAGTCAATAAACAGAAAAAACAATCAACAATTCTGATAATTCACTAATTGTTTTAGTCATTCATCAAGCAAGAAAAGGCAAACATTCATTAACTCTGGGTTAAAAAAAAAAAAAAAAATATATATATATATATATATATATATGAGAATTTGCTGCTTTTCAGTGCTTTATTTCCTTATAAATGTAACATATTTTTGTTTGGACTCAAGCAAAGCCATTGATAAGACTGTTTTACAGCAAACATATTGGCTTTTCAAACACAGGTGTAGCTGATTACATTCCTGATTGGCAGCTTGCCGTGCAGGTGTTCCAGGTTCACTGTGCATGCAGGCTCACTGGCACAGCGTCGTTAGTGTGATTAATTACACCTGTGCTTTAACTAACTGCTGTTACAAGCACACTCTGCTGTGGAAAAGACCTGTTTGAGGATGTCAACTTGAGTTCTAAGTAAGAGTGATTTAGTACTATTTTCTGTCATTTCACACGCCTAATGATTAATCGATTTAGAAAGATGCGGTAGTCGCATTCCTAGACTTCATTGTGTTATCCCTCTCAAAGTAGCTGAGATGTAAATCTCGCCTTCTTTTTTATTGTCAACCACCCTGAAATAAAATCAACCAAATGGTATTTTTGCTAATGAAATCACAGTAAACATATGCAGCTTCTGTGAGTTTCGCTTTCATCTTCTTTTCTGTTGTGCCAGGGTTGAGCTATTTCACATCGCTGCCGCGTTAGTTGTTCTTCTGCTTACTGTCAATCAGCCGATGCCCACAGGGAGGTAGGCATTCGCTACGAGGAAATGTCATAAACAGTCAATCTTACAAACTTTTGTCACATCCAAGCTTTGTATTCAGGGTATCTATTTTAGAAATGAAATGTACTGTAGCCTATATATTGTTAAAGCACATACGTTCAAATTAGGTGTTGTCTAATGCACACATGGTAAACACGCACATAGGGAAATTAAATTGTGTAAAATGAAGTGTTGAATTCCTGCACACTGTTGGCACTAAATCTAGAAGACATTCAGGGTTTCTGTCTTGGAACTTTTTTTGGGGGGGGGGCGTGTGGAAAAAAGGTTTGATGCCAGACAAAGGTGCATGGCTTAAATGATTTCAAATCAACATAGTGCACAAAATGCATAGATTTAAAAAAATTAAAATTCCTCTTGCAAAATGATTGAAGAAAACGTTGGCTTGTCAACGTTATGTATTCTGTAACTTTATTGTAACAATACTGTGGTTTCACTGGCCTATTTCTACCACGTATGACACTTGATCGTCACCTCTTCGTGACAAGCCGATGGCAACCCAGGTCCCTGTGCTAACCTGCGCTGCCAGTCATGTGTCATACAGTCTGTCAGTGAACGTAACAACAATTAGCAGTGAAAGTCAATGTCAGATTGAGAAATATCTCCAGCCCAGTGATTTAATTTCTCTGTGGCAGAAATATCTTCCCTTCACTTTAGGATTAAGGATTGTATTCTTTTTTGTTTGTTATTAAGGTAGTGGCTTAGAATCATAATCCTTGTCTTAGAAATGATTTCTTTTTCAAAGCAGGTTCACCAAAAAAAAAAAAACTTTGCCCAGAGCAAATGAAACCAGACCTCTCCCATGAATTTTTCACAGAAAGCTGCTCTTTTTTAGATTTCAGTCCAGCCCAAGTTGCTGCAAAACATCATCATTTGATCTGCCCATAGGAGTGTGATGATGTGTTGGGTATGTCAGCAGCATGGCACTGAATCTATAATGCAATATGAAATGTTTACTTTACTTCCCACCACGTTTGTTTGATTGTTCGTGCAGAGGAGCTGGTTTAAAAAAAACAGTGAAGATATTCTACGCTGCAGTGCTGCTGCTGCTACTGTTGCTACCTTGCACTAATGAGGTTTGTTGATGGTAATGACTATGGCAGTGCTGGTGATGATGATGTAAGTGCCCAGAAACAACCTGGGGAGATCCCAGGAGTTGTTTTGAGAGAGAGAGAGAGAGAGAGAGAGAGAGAGAGAGAGAGAGAGAGAGAGAGAGAGAGAGAGAGAGAGAGAGAGAGAGAGAGAGAGAGACTTTTTCGAGTCAGGAGATAGAGACAGTCATTGAGCCGGGGGGGTTTTAAGAAGAGACAGAGAGGCCAACAGACATGGATGAAAGAATGAAAGCATGAATAAGAGAGGACAAAATAGGGAGATACTAGACCAGAATATGAAAGATGCCAGACTGCACTCAATACATAGCGAACAATGGGCATTGTCATTCCTGCTCCATCCTTGTTTCTGCCTCCCCTCTAATACTTTTTCGCAGGTCCCGGCTGGTTGTGCTGATTGTGTTAGCCAAGCGAAAGAATAGGAGTCTTTCAGTTCTGTCTGCCTGATACTCAGATGGGACCCTGGCCGCTCAATCCTCATATAGACCAGCTGGAGACTGATAATAATAACACATACAAGTCTGGCTACGCCTCTGATTGGTCCTGAGAGACAAAAAAACGAAAAAATTTGAAAGGGAAATGGAGAGATCTGCTTGAAGGATTAGGGACAGCATACATATGAAGGACAAAAAGTTGAGTGTATAACAAAGACAAGGCCACTTCTTTCTTTCTTTCTTTCTGTGAATGAAGAAAGAGGTGAGTTTGTGTGGAGGAAAGAGAATCAAAGCAACGGAAGGATAGGGAGATGCAGAAAGAGAAATTAGGTGGAAAAAGTGAGGATAAGTGGTGGAGGAAGGAAGATTACTTCTGGAAATATGAAGGCAGACACACGGAGAGAAAGCAACTAGCGCATGTTTGGATGGTCCCAGTAGGCGAATGTCGAGGGGCTGGTATTACAGGGGAAACACTGGCCTTTAGCAAGGAGCCTCACCCAATGTTAAAGATGCCCTCTGCTGCGCACAGCTTTTAGAATGAGAAAGTTGGCATTGAAAATAGAGGAAGAGAAAATGGAGGGGTGAGGTGAAGGATGCTTCCCCTCCCTGTTTTCCACTTGTGAGACTAGACTCAATGAAGAGCTGACCCCCCCGTAACTTTCATGCCGATAATCGTCCTGATTTTTTTACAAAACAATTTTTTTGATTTCTTTATTTTAAAAGGGACCACGCACATGAATCAACATGAGTACAGAGTCCAACATGTACATGTGCCATATTTAGCCGTACAGGCTAATTTTCATCTGCAGTCCCTAGCAGGTTGATGGCTTAAAACAATAGATACGCTACAACAAATATACATAAAACAAACACATAGGCATAGACAAGTAAAATGACATATCCACTATTCCAGATCATGACAACTGGCAGGTTGATGGCATGAGAAAAACATAACACAAGTAGCATACACATTAGACACAGGTAAGTGCATAGACACACATTAGAAAGCATCAACAACACATAAGCACACACAGAGACACTACTACACACAGACCCTACTAATTTGGTTACCAAGTTCTAAAAGTGTGTGTGTGTGTGTGTGTGTGTGTGTGTGTGTGTGTGTGTGTGTGTCCGTGTGTCCCAGCCAGCTATGGACACTCATTTTACACTATGCTAATGGGACAATTTATGGCAGAACCAATAGTTGCCCCACTGTCATTATTTTGTTGCTACTTAATTCTGCTTGGTCCTGAGGCTTCTCTTGATTCCCATTCCACTCTCGGAGGGTGTCCAAGTGTATGCCACCTTCTGGGTCAGTGTGTGTAATTTGTGCTCAACAGGAATATTCCCTCTGACATGCAGAATAATCCTCACCTCCGGCCTAATCCTGAGCTAATTCTAAGAAGGACTCTGTGGGCTTGTTATTGGAAAACTGGCCTCTAATCTTATGCACCTGCAGACAGAGAAGATAAGATGTTTTGATGATGATGATGGTGATATTGATCATTGTGACATGATGAAGGTGATGGCACTAGTGATGATAACCATATGTATGAGGATGGCAGCAGAGGTGTAAATGATAACGATGATGATGGTAGACTCTGTCATCATTCAGTCCAGTCTGGGCTGGGAGCGTGTCTTCCATCTCAGCTCAGACACCGTACACTGTTAACATTACAGATTCAGGACAGGTACAGATTCAATACAATGCAGTTGTAATAGTTCATCTGGTGTTGTGGAGGTTGTTTTGGTCATCTGCATTTTAGCACACCAGACTGAGAGCAGGATCTCTAACTCATGTTGGGGCAACTATTTTCAGAGCTTTTCTACACTGGAGTTGTTATTTTAGCTGCACGTTTATTTTTCCCTATAGATTTATTAGCAATGCTGTTTGATTTCTTTCTGCTTTTTAGAATTCAAGTTTCCAACCCAGCTAGTGTTCTCTCCGCCGGGCTTTACACACCTCACTTGAATATGCTGGTGTAGCTCGAAACCCCCAGCATTGTCGCTCAAAAATGTAATAAAAAAATTGGCATTTATTTACATCAATACAATCATTGTTGCTCATGACAATGATGCTAATGAGGTTTATGAAGCTGATTATGATAAGCATAATGAAAGCAGCGGGGAACATAACTATAGTGATTAAGATTTTGATGAGGAAAAAGAAGCTGGTGACAGTGATGATGATGATAGGGATGATGGCAGCCATGGTTAATGTTTTCATTTGATGTTGATTATATAAATGATGTAATGATGGTGGTGGCAGTGGTGATCGGGAGGATGAATACAAGTGTAGCCTATTGTAAAAACGAGGGCAGGAAATGTCTTTGTCTCCCAATAAAGACAAATAAAGCAAAAACAATATACATAATGCAATAAACATTGTATTTAATTTACATTTTTTTAATATTTCTGTATTTTTGAAATATATATAATTTTATTTTAGCATTTTTCGCAGGTAAGCAATGCAGTAATATATCTGCTAAAGTGGATACAAATTACTGGAATCTCAAGGGATTGGGTTCAGGGCTGTTTGTTCATTATAACAATTGCAGATTGGACTTATCCTTTTGTATACCAGAGGTGCTGATGATGTTAATGCTAATAATTGAGGTGACGAACAAAGCCCCACCTGCTGGCAGCAGAAAGTGTGTTTTTTGTGGTGCTGAGTCTAAGAAATTCATATAATTCTGGATGAATGCATGACATAGAACATCCTTGGTTGCTGCTGTTCATAGCATATCATAGCCTAATTCTACAACTTAAGGTAAATAGTTTTTAAATTGTGTTTTAATTGGCTTGGATCCACAGGCCGTGTGGATGTGTGGATAGCCCCCAGGCTCGCACTATCAAGTGCCCGGAGTGTGGGAAAACAACTACGCGCATGCCCAAAGACCAAGAAAGCAAACGGCACATCATTGATGCCACCTGTGGCTGATTGGCTGTTGCTCCGCTTAAATTTGTTTGGCTATTTGCCAAGTATTGTCGTCGCCATTTGCTAGTTTTCGAGTATTTCTGTTAAAGAAGAAAGTATCTGCAGGATTATCTTCTACAACACACACGTGAAAGTCTGCCTGTTGAAGAAAAACTTAATATTAAACTCCTCAGTGCCAACCAGCCGCGGGATAAATAAGGAAGCAATCATAGAATGTAAAAGAAGTGGACCAACAGATCCCATTGCTCTGGACGGAGACCAGTGAAGGATATTAGAAGCACTTTTCCGGTGAGGGCTGAGCGTTACTGCGCAGCCTCCAACTGAGCTTGAAGACGTAGATGTGACGTGATCAACCTGTCTGAAACTGTCTGTACCAAGAGAAATCTCAATCATTCCAAATCTTGCGGAGACATAGGTATATGTAAGGAGATAACATAGGCACAGGCTAATTACTGCTAACTAAAATGCTAGTTAACATTAATTAAACCTAAACAGCTAATGTAAGTTGAACCTGCCTGCGAGTTTCTCCTGTACTATACGGTAATTTCTCTACTATGCGACAGTAAGTCGCTTGGTTATGACACAATTGTTAGCCTATTTTTACAAAAACGTCTGCTACGGAGCTATAACGTGAGGTACAAGTTAATGGAGCCTTTTATACATTGTTGTGTTTCTTTAGAAAGAAACAATGGACAAATAGTCTTTAAACGCTTCAGATGTAAAGTTATTCGCTGTCAAAATGACGCCAAAATGAATGGCAATCAATGGAATGCTAAAAGCGAGTGAGTGCTTGTTAGCATCAAAATGGCACCATTTATTCAGAGTTTGGATGGTAGGCCTGGTCAACAACAGGCTTTTGGGATTTGAACCGTCTTTTTGATGGTGGTGATATTCGTTTCCCAAGCAGTAATAGCAAATCGATGAGAACAGGTATGTACTCAGTCAGATTATCACCTGTGCTATGAAAAATGTTAATGTCATTATCTGGTTTTGCATTTGTGTAAAGTAGTTACTGCCGCCACAATTTGTTTACACTTAAAAACACCCCTGCTAATAGAGTTTATATATTGTTGATGGTCATATGATTACACTGTGTAGGATTCTCGTAGGGTACAGATTTGATCATTGGCAAATTATCAAAGAGGTTTTATCAATATTAATAAAGTTATGAATATGGTTATTAATAACTTTATCAAATCGACAAACAATCAAAAACGGGGCACCACCCTGCAAGTCAGGGACCAATAATCAAACTGTGGAACAGTCTCATTCTGTGGTAATCATTTAAAAAGGAATTAAAGGAAGGGGTGAATCCAAGCACGGACCTGATTGACCAGCAATTATTACAACAAGTACACAAATAATCACAAGCAACTACTAATTAAGCATAATAAGATTTATTAACGTCACAATTATCGGTAGCTAATCAATAATCCTTCAATAATAAACTCATATACCTCTTTACAATATCACAACCAAAAACAAAGGTGTGTGTGTGTGTGTGGGTGGGGGTGGGGGTGGGGGTGGGTGGGTGGGTGGGTGGGTGGGTGGGGGGGCATGTCGACATGTATTTCTAACACAAAACTACCCAAAATGGCTACTCCTGTGAGCTGCACAAAACTATTTGGCCTCAAGAGGGCGGTAGTGGTGCTGCGTGCACGGGGAGGGGCTGAAGAAGCCGAGGGGGTTGCTAGGCAGCGCGCACGCTTAGCCGGTATGGTCGCTAGTCCCTGTGTTAGCTCTGTCCGAACGTAAGCAGATTCCACGTGTGAAGCTAGCCTGCAGCGTTAGCTCGGGAGCTACGCGGCTAGCCTGTGTCGTGTGTGTTTTAGAGAGCGAGAAGAAAGAGAAGAAGAGTAAAGAAAAAAAGGGCACTCTGATCTTTAGTTATCGATAATGACCCAGTTCCCCTCAGCCACTCAGGTCTGGGCTAACGTGTGGTTTAGGACAGACTGAGACTTTTGACTTACTGAGGGAAACTTTAGTCATTATAACTAATTCAGTGACTAACCCCTTTTGCTCATTAATAAACACACTACTTATCTCTGCCCAGACGTAAGCCTTCTTACGGTGTGTTCAGTCCGTTTGTTTCTGTCCAGAAATAAAACGGAACGGGTCCCTGGCGCTCGTCAGCGGCCACGGAGAAACTTCCCTTCAAAAAAGCAGCAAGGGGCAAGTTTAGTCGACTTTGAGAAGAAAACGTTGTTTCCTTCTTACTGCAGATATGAAAACACTGGTGTGTTTTCAAGGATCCACCGAAATAAAATCCACTTTCTCCAGAAAATGGAAGTTCAGCACAAGCGCTTGCGCGCCTCCTTTCAGCAACCGAGTTGCAACGGAAGACGGGGGAGTTTCCTAGGGTCACGTTATTTATAGGTTAAAACCCACCTGCTGTGTTTATGGTCCCGCTGAACCAATAGGAAGACTCAAAACTCTTGAAAGGGTGAAAACTACACTTTTGTAGTCATTTGACTTCCTGCCAGTTGTGAGGAGTTTCCCTTCTGGCTGGCATTTTGCATAGAGGTGTGAATTACCCCGGCTTTGGGGTTTACATGGAGGCCAAGATTCCTTTGTCTTGGTCACATGTTCCTTTGTCTCTGAGCACATGTGTGTCCTGTATCCAGAGGTCAGTTTAATCTGAGGCCTTTTGGTTAAAATCAGATTCAACCAAACTCTTGGTCCCCAACAACTGGTATGATGATGAAATGACAAGCATGAGGACAATTGGTAAAAATGGTGATGTGGTATGATGATGATTATGATGTTCGAACTTATGTTGATAGTAATACTGCTCATACAAATGATTATAATAGGGACTGATGCTCATAACAATTGCACTGGTATGATGAGGAGGATGAATATTGAGAGTGTAGATGAAAGATGGTTAAAGTTATAAACATGGTGTTATGATGAAGATAACGATGTTGATTGGCTATGTCGTTGATAGTAACACTAATGATGATGACCGAGCTACTGATGAAAGTAATGAGGAAGATGATGGCAATGGTGAGGAGAATAAAAATCCTCATAGTATGATGATAAACTGATGAGGCTATGTTGTCCATAGTGTTGCCACACCATATTTCAAATTCGGAACTAATAATTCTTCAGGCGATCCCGGGACGATGGAAAAGCGAGTATTTACGGCCAAAGCATGCCTGAACAAGTTCTCCCCAGTAGAGTATCGCGCGGCTCCAATTGGCTAAAACGGCTATCTTAGCTAACAGTTAGCTAAGATTGGCAGCAGTCAGAAACACAAACTCACACAATTATTGCATGCTTGATAACTTACCTTATTTTTTCAAATCTGTTTTTAAACCAAAGTGAGCTGCTGCACATGCTCAGAACCTAGCCTTTCTTCTTCTTCTGATGAAATTTGCAGTTGCAATTTGTTGATACTTGTTTAAAGTTGGCTTCACGCCTAAAAATGAATGGATTGTTTTATTTACTGTGCAATTAACTTTTACTTAATAAAATCCAGTAAGAAGTGCATATTGTTGATTTACGAGTAAAGTTAACAAATTTATGCATGCCAGGACAGCTATTAACATTTACAGTGTAGCAACAATAGTGACGCTAGTGGAGCTGCTATTGATGATCATAGCGATATACCACTGGTATGATGAGGAGGATGTTGGTGGTGTGAGAATGGGGAGGATAGAGGTGAAAGTGTAAATAAAAACCATGATGAAGATGGTGATGAGAAGGAGAGGAGGAAAGGATAAAAAATAACCAGCATTATGGAACAGATGCTAGTAGCGATGATATTGTTTATAACAGTGATTGTACTGGTAATGAATATGATGACAGTGTGTGATTAGTAGGCCTAATGGTTTTGAAGATAACTCGCAATGATGAAAGCACTATGATGAGTCACCTACTCCGTGCTGTTCTCTCCCCCCTCCTTTTAGACCAATTTTAAGAACCCCCAAACTCCTGCATTACTCCCCCACCTCTCCTCTCTTAAGTCTTGTGAGACGAGAATCAGAGGACTCCATTAACATTCTTCTTTCCCCCCCCTCTGTTGCCTCTATGGAAAATGAAGAAGAGATGTGAGAACATTATTAGTCTTTTTTTGGCAGTTCTGTCTTTTCTTCGAATAGAAAATGAGGAGAGGATTCTCCGCTGATGAGATTGCTTCATCCTTTTGAGGCGTCACCTTTAACAAACTCACACAGCTGCAGAGATGTTATGTCACAAATTAGGGGAATATTGTTCATTTCTTCTTTTATGGTCTGCCTTTTTATATTTCGGTGTATCTATGTGTGCGCCTGCCTGCCAACTGTGTGTGGATACACGTGTGCCTTTGTATTTCTTTGCCCATTTTATGTGGGTGTTTAGGTGTGGCTCAGGAGTGTGTAAGTGTGTTTGCTTCTGTTGAAAAAAAAAAAAAAAGATTCTTACACCAGTTTGAAGGGCCTAATCAAAGGCTGGCAACATTTTCCTCGCCTCTTGTGTAGTTCTGAAGCAAACTGCTGGGCTCTTCTTCTCTTGCTTCCCCCTCTCCCACCTCCTCTCATCCCTGATTACTGAAGGGGCTGCAGGAGGGCTCTGTTCTTCACCGGGCTTTGTGTTGATGTCCTTCATAGCTGTTGCACTAGAATAACATGCTTCTTTATAGCAGGTATCAGCCTCTGAACAAACAGATCTTCTGCAGAAGCTGCGACTGTCTGCATTTTTTTATTTCCCAATGTGGATGCGCAGACAAAAAGTGGGTGACATGAAGCTCGCTGTGGCACCAATCATCCAAAGCCCGAGGTAAAGCCAGAGACGGGAGGAAAGGAAGGAGGAGATAGTAACGGATATATTTATAGTTTATGCACAGTGGTGAATTCTATTTGCCTACCGAGGAACATGGCTGGAAGGAGCTAACTGTTAATGTCTTCTTGAAAAGAAGGATGTGTTATGAAATGGGAGCAGAATGAAGAAGAAGAACTTTTTGTTTTGTTTTTTGTTTTTTTTAAAGCTGCCAGCCATGTATCTTGAGATTAGTGCAATTACTATGTGATTTGTAAAGCAATGAGTAAAAAGTGTTTTAAACCAATCCAAAAAAAAAAAAAAAGAGGGATGGGACACAGATGAGTAGGAAGAGATGGAGCAAAAAGAGGAAAGAAATGAGCTGTAGAGTGTG
Source organism: Perca flavescens (assembly GCF_004354835.1). NCBI lineage: Eukaryota > Metazoa > Chordata > Actinopteri > Perciformes > Percidae > Perca > Perca flavescens. The sequence goes on from NC_041350.1 coordinate 22,578,259, forward strand.
AGAGATGGAGAGAAAGAAAATTGACAGGAGGCGTGTATTGCTGTCTCTGGGTGCAGTGAGGAGTATAGGCTGTGGCATCCGCTAGTGGTGCTGCATACTCTCTGTTTGATCAAACACACTTCAAACACCCTGGCTGACTTCCTCTAGCTGTGTGTGTGTGTGTGTGTGTGTGTGTGTGTGTGTGTGTGTGTGTGTGTGTGTGTGTGTGTACGCACGCACGCACGCACGCACGCACGCACGGGTGCGTGTTGCTGAGGAAAGCGTTATTGATGTTTTTGTTTATTTAAAATGGGTCAACTCTAAACAAAACAACCACAGTGTCTACAGTGGCTGCGATGCTGTAAACTGCGGGCTCCAAAATTGGTGAATAATGCTGATGAATGACCGTGTGTGTGTGTGTGTGTGTGTGTTGGGCTTGTGTGAGCTTATTATGTGCACTACTTTTTCTCTATTATCACTCCCCTCGCCACTCTTTTCACCTCTATTAAGTTATTCTCCATTAATCGCTCTCTACATCTATACTTCATTTCATATCTTCATTCTCTCCGCTGTCCCCCGTTGCATTTCTGCGTCTTAAAGAGCCACGACTCCAAAGAGCTCATTAAAGCCATTAGCAGAGAGGAGTCACACAATAGTTAGCTCTCTATCCGTTGTCTGCTCTCGTATCGCTAACCGCTCCATTCAGACAAAAAACAACCGTTGCGCTGCTTGCGCTTCACCTTCTATAGGTTGTCTCCTCATGCATGTTGCATGACGTGCGTAATGCGGCTCGCGACGACGTCTTTAATTTTCCTCCATTAAAATCACTCTAACCCAGTCATCCTGTCACATGAAAGTTTGATTAAGAACATTATTGAAGATTAGATTGATGAATTATTGATCAGCAAGGTGTGTGTGTGTGTGTGTGTGTGTGTGTGTGTGTGTGTGTGTGTGTGTGTGTGTGTGTGTGTGTGTGTGTGTGTGTGTGTGTGTGTGGTAAATGCATGCATGCATGGGACTGTATCTGCATCTGTGCAGTTGAGCATGTATGCTTGTGAGGGATCAAGTGCGTGCATGTGCTTTTGAGTTTGGGTGTGTGTGTGTGTGTGTGTGTTTTGTGTGTTTTACTGAGAGTTGTGTGTGCTGAGAAACAGAAAAACCAAGCGTGAGCATGACCTGAAGTAACTCAGCCTGGAGCTCATGGTAAATCAATTCTTATTCTGTTTTTTAAAAGATAATTTAGAGTGTCCTCTGATGTTACGCTGGATACTTTAACCTTGTATCAAGACGTCAACAGCTCCGCGTAGGCAAAATAAAACTTCTGACCGTTTTTCTTTTGTTTTTCATCTCCTGAACACTGTTGGGGATGTGAGGTGAGTAGGTTCTAATACCGGACGCGCCTCCAATTTGTCACAAGGATGTAACAGATTCATGAAAAAAAAAACATACTAACAGTAGTTGTGTACTGTAATTGTTGGTCTGTTTTAGTCAGCTGTGGGTGGAGGTGTGAATAATCTTGTGTCGTATACTGTAGGTGTTAGATGATGTGAGAATAAAATGGTGTAGAGGGGAAGTATCAGGAAGAGACAGTGTGAACGCATCTGTCATTTTCTGTCCTAGCAGAGCCAGAGGACCGTCAAGACTGTAGAAAAGTGTTGGTGTAGTGCCTGTGGGCCAATCGGCACCAACTTATAACAGGAAAACAGGGCATAGCATGGGTGGAGCAGCTGAGCATCATGGCCAAGCAATATATCCTGCAACACTGATTAATTGTCAAATATGGTCCTAAATATACAGTATTATGTCTTTGCTGTAGAAGTTCAGATCTCCTAAATATATTTTTTTTAGGTTTTTTGAGATGTGCGAGGCATTTAAAACTAACAATGCATTTTCAACCCAGCTACCAACACATCACAAATGCCATATAGAGACAAAATGGGATTACGTTACCATTATATTAAAGGAGAATTATGGTCTATTTCAACCTGCCGTGTTTCCTATTAATGTGGCTATTGTGGCTCAAGATTTGTGCAACAACACATATTGGGACAAGCTGTTTGCACTGATAGGACTGCATCCAATTTCGTTGTACATGTACAATGACAATAAAGACTATTCTACTTTAAACCGCACAAGCTTCCTACAGCTTTCCAAATAAACATGGTTTTTACATGAAACTTTTCAAATGCTCGTCTCTGAGTTAGACCCAAAGTAAACACAAAAGGTAGCCCGCTGCAATAACCGTTATGACTTTAAACTTAATTAAGTTTTAATACCATGCATCCTCTATCTTCTTAATGGAACAATAATTGAAACAATATGTGCCATCAAGACGCACATTAAAAGAAGTATGATTAGCAATAGAGAAGGTGTGTGTGTGTGTGTGTGTGTGTGTGTGTGTGTGTGTGTGTGTGTGTGTGTGTGTGTGTGTGTGTGTGTGTGTGTGTGTGTGGAAAAAAAAATTAATATATATATTTACATTGAGATCTATATGTTGAGGGGTTTCCCAGTCACTTCAATGCAGTCCGAGTATTTAAGCCAGCATCTAATAGCCATCAATCCACAGTGGCTTTAGATCACAGGTGCTTTGGCCGGTCCTAGCATTGACTTTTTCATCCTTCATAGCAACATTATCTTTAGCAATTGGATGGCTGTGGCACAGGTTGTCATCTACCAATCGGAAGGTTGGTGGTTCGATCCCTGGCCCCTGCAGTCTACGTGTCGAAGTGTCTTTGGGCAAACACTGAAGGAATGGAAGTCTCTGTGGATAAAAGTGTCTTAATATAACTGTGTTCTTTCTCCTAAAATAAGTATTCCTTTTGTTCCATTATAATGCTGATGATCAGGAGCTCGATTAAAATATACATTTTTGAGCTAAGCTGTGATTTTCATTAGGTTTTACTCTGCGTGCACACTGTTGATCACTCAGTCGTGGTGAGCACGTGAGAGGCTCCGATCCCATATATGACCATTCTACAACTGGCAGTAAAATGCCCCTTGGGTGATCAGGTAGAAGTCAACTTGCACTTAGCATCGTGAAAATCTGTGTAATTCTGCATGTTTTGATGCTTTGGTGATATTTTATAACATTACATTCACAGGCAAATAGGCAGTCCTTATGCTCAACAGTTTACCACATGAGTAAAAGAAAATAAAATGTCTCATTTTGGCAGCAAACACTTGTGTACATTTCTGTACACAAGGAAAATGGTTGGTAAACTAAAGTGTTTTTGTGGTGACAGGATAATAAATCCAAAGACACCACTGTTCACCTCATCCATGTAAAGAGGAAACAAATAGGCCATGAGCGTCAGTTACTTATTTAGAAGGCCCCTTTGCCGCCTGGACCTAAACACTCTAGCTAAAGCATCTGGGGAGCTACTTGGCAAACAACTCTGAGTCAGTAATGAGGAAGGTGGTTTCACTGCCGGCACAGCGTCTCCTCCTTTTTCCTCAAACCCAGCCTCCTGTTTGTTGATGGCCTTGTTGTGTCTTGCCGAGTCTCTCAGCTGTGACACCAAATGCCTCCGTCTGCATCCAAATGATTTGCCCAGGGAGAACTCAAAAATCTCACATTCTGAGGAGAATATGAATTCGTACGCCTACCAGGAAAGTTCTGGGATAATCCAATTCAAATAGCTCTGGGCAGACACTGCAGATCAAATCCTTCCCGGGTAGGGCTTGCTTGCCGGGTGGGCTCCCTTAGGCCACGCTCATGGGTGAATATTAAGCTGCTTTCAGAAGACCGATTCGATGAGAGGGAAGAACATACACTTGAAAAGTGTTGCTTTTAAATGACAAAAGCCAAGTGTGGATCAGACATAGTTTATGTAGCCTTGGTTGAACACAAATTGGCTCCATTACAGGTGTACTGTATGCTTGTTTTTTTTTTTTTCAGTCATGTGCATTTTCAGGCTGTTTTGCACAAGGTTCCTTTTTATTTTTTTTATTTTTTATTTTTAACCGCAAAACTTGCAATATCACTCTGATGAACAGCTGACTTCTGACTCTGTGTCAGGTTCGTTTCCTGTGCAATAACCCAGCAGCAACACAGCTCCTGTTTACTGGTTCCACTTATTATTTATTCATCATTCTCTATTTCAGAGCTGTTTATACTGTTCATATTGTAATATAATAATTATGTAATAACATAATACTTATTTATTTGAGCATCCTTTGCACTATGCTCCATAATTATTAAAATAATTTATCATAAAAATAATTTACTCCTGCACACTTTGCACTCTTCATTGCACTACTGCCTCAACCGGTCTGTAGCTCCCTCCAGTTAACCGACACGGACACAAGGCGTTCTGGTCTACGGGCATTTATTAGTTGAATTACGTCATCGTCGATGCCATCAAACATGCCGTGAGAACTAAATAAAAACATAGAAATCACATAAGTTACAGAAATAAGAATATTCTCACAGAGAATAGCACATGAATAATAAACACAACGTTAGATTGACTGTTAATAAAACGCCACACAGTTATCCTTTTACATTGATAATTACACATTAAAAGAACTATGCATACCTTATTGGCCGCGTTAACTCCAGGGGAGTGAAAACACAGGTTACAAGGCAACTTATCTCTCGTTGAACTTACAAATACAATGACATTACCAATTAACTTAACGAGCCGCAGTTGGATCGGCATGTGCTGCATGCTCCGATGCTGGTGTACCGTCAAACGTCTGAACCAACCGAACCTCAGAACAATAGTTCCGCTATATAAGCCTACATAAAAACAGGTCAGCTTGTACACATATTTCAAAATAAAAGAAATTCAGAGAAATACATTTATTTATTAATCAAATTAAAACTATTCCTTTTATGAGACTTAAATTATGCAACTGTCTCTGCTGGCAGCTACACGGTCTATTGTTTCTGTTTATAGTGTGTGTATATATTGTTTTGTATGAGTAAGCCCATTGTGAGCAATGTATAATCCAAAGCAAAAACTCTCGTATGTGTCCTCATACCTGACAAATACAGCTGATTCTGATATTTGTTATCTAGTAATGACTTACTTTACCTCTGCCATTGTTCTGCTCATAAGTGAGTCTGATGGAGAGCGCAGTCAGTCTTATAAAACACTTCCATCCTCAATAATAGCCCTTCCACTTCTCTGTGAAAATGCGGGGAGAAAAAAAGAAATTATTCAAATGTGTGTGCGTGCATTTTGCTGTGGTTGTGGTTTGCTGTGCACAGGGATAAATGAGTGTGTGCAACTGCTGCGAGCACTCTAATCGATAAACCCATGACGATTGCATTACAGTTGCCGATTTACAAATCAAACTAACTTTACTGCAGAATCCAAAGCTGTCCCCTCTTCACCATGCAGATGGAGTGCAGGGTGCAGCTGCATGAGCATCATGGAGACAATAGGGTATTCTTAATCTTAGGATCGTTTTTATAGCAGAGCGTTGAGCAAGAAGATTTATAAAGGCCTTCAAAATGAAACGAAACCACCAACGCCTACCTAGCTACATGGTGAGAATCTCTTAACTTCTGTTTTGGTCGTCATCTGCTGTTTCACTTATTTATTCATCTTTTTTAATTGAATTCCCATGAAACCCATTCAAGCTTTATTTTGTCTCTAATCGTGGCAGTGATAACGGCAATAAAAACAAGACAAAAAAAAAAAATACAGATTAAAGATTACATTTCCAAAGGTGCTCTGAACAACACATTTCACTTCAAATCAGAACACAAAAAAAAAAAAGCAAAGACATGACTGAATTAGATATCAGAAGCTGAAACTATACACAACAAAACACTACATGGAGGAAAACATTAGAGCAGCCCAGCAGATTAAAATAAACCAACGTAAAGAAAATGAGCTACTGGGGTGTTTAAATTGGCTTAAATAGTGGTTGTGTTAAGTGAAACGTACTTTAATATGCATGGTGCGTTTCTCTGTCGTCCATATTGCACTTGATGTAGGGAGAGGCCCTGATGAAACAGAGAAGTGACATGAGAAACCAATAACCAATTTGGTTAGCTGAGATAAACCCAAAAGAACAACAAGCTGATTAAAGGCCTGCTTTTGATTTGACATAAAATGTAAACTCAAAAGACAAACTGAATTAGAAACACAGCCAGTATCACTGTAACTGCCAGCAAAAACTGGACAGCTCTCAATCTGAAAACATGTGAGTTTATTTTTATTCCCAAGAAGCCGGCTCTTCAGAGAATTTCTCCTGACAGCAGTGGACAGGCACGACGTCCTCCTTGCATTTTCACCGCAGTCGATTTGGTTTCTCCCTCACATCCCTCAAGCACTTTAGCTTCGAATTGTTGCCGTTTTTTCCACCTAACGGACAAATCTGAATCGAGGTTGGTGCTTTTGGGAAGTGGAAAAAAGAGTGTGTGTGTGTGCGCGTGTGTGCACGCATTTCCCTCTCCTTGCATCCCCCATCTGCAGAGGAAAGAACTCTTTGAACTGTGAACCAATGAGCTTCACAGCAACAGAAAGATGTTGCTAGGAGCAAACCCTACATCCAGCTGTGGACCTGTGCATAACACACGCATAAAACACACACTTGGTACACACACCCAAAACAAACACGTTTTGTCTTAAGGCCATACTGTCAAGGTGATAGTTTTATGGATGTAAGCACCTTCTCCTCCGCTTCCTCCTCCACTTTCCACCTCTCCATCACAGGATAACATTGTTACGTATCAGGAACACGTTATCTCTTACTTACATTGCTGCCATTTCTTTCTCTCTCCCCTCAATCTCTCTTTCTCTCCCTCAATCTCTCCTTTTTTCTATCTAATGCATAGAGACAGGGAGGATGTATAATTCATACCCCCTCTTGTGTGTGTGTGTGTGTGTGTGTGTGTGTGTGTGTGTGTGTGTGTGTGTGTGTGTGTGTGTGTGTGTGTGTGTGTGTGTGTGTGTGTGTGTGTGTGTGTGTGTGTGTGTGTGTGTGTGTGCGCTCACCCAGAGACGCAAAGCAGAAAGAACGGGTCATTTGAGTACGTGTGTTCATGTGCACATACCTTACCACTGTGTGTCTTTCCATTGCTATAAATGATGTATAGGCGTGGGAACACTCGCCTGCTGACTCTTCTATACTTCTATACGTTTCATTACGTCGCTCAGGGTTAAAGGAAGCGAGAGTGGGCAAACCGTTTGACATCTGTTTTCCTTTGCCGTATTTATTGGTTATGGGATTCGTATTTATCTCCGCGTGGCGTGCGCTCTGGCACTGCTTATGAAACTGTAAAAGCAGGCCAGCGTTTGCTCTCAGAAGGCAGACATGCTTCTGTGAGCTCGGGTTTCTCTGAAATAGAATTTGGGAGGGCAAGACCCACCTCTCTTCTCCACTCAACCATACACTTACTCATTCCCTCTGGGGAGGAGAGAGAGGGAGAGAGAACGAGGTACAGGAGTGGGAGGAAAGAGGGAGAGAAGGGATGAAAGAGGGGCATGAAGTGCAAAGGAGGGAAGAAGAGAAAAGAGGGAAATGGTCAAAGAAAAAACGAAGTGAGGGAGGCGAGGAAAAAGAGGATGGCTGGGAAAGGGTGACTGCATAGTGATGAAAAGTTTTTCTTTTCAAGTAGGCCTACTGCATTTAAATACGATATTTAATGCTACTTTACTCTGAAATTTCCGATGGAAATATTGTACTTTTAATTCCATTTATGTGACTGTTATAGTCTAACTCATTACTGAGCAGATTACGGGATTTGCCTGTCAATATTCAATATTTCTTAATGTCAAATATATCCACAAATGTATTTAATCTAACAAGTAATGTTCCTTCATTGCCATGAACATGGGACACAATGTGTATTAATACACAGCAGAAAATACTACTAAACAACTACTTTTAGTAACATTTACTAACAACAACAGTCCCCAGTTGTTTTAGAAAGCCAGTTAATCTTTATTGAAAATGTATATTTTGGGATTCGCCTTTTAAAGGTCCCATGACATGGTGCTCTTTGGATGCTTTTATATAGACCTTAGTGGTCCCCTAATACTGTATCTAAATTCAGCTTTGGTGCAGAATTACAGCCACTAGAGCCGGTCCCGCAATGAGCTTTCCTTAGTATGTGCAATTTCTGTGTCTGTAGCTATTGAGGAGGAGAGAGGGGGGGGGGAGGTGGAGGGTGGGGGTGTGGCCTTGACCAACTGCCACTTTGCTTGTTTGAAAGCCATGATGTCTCTCTCCCATGGGTGGGCCAAATTCTCTGGGTGGGCAAAGCAGAGAAAGGGGAGGTAACCTTGCTCCTTATGACCTCATAAGGAGCAAGATTCCAGATTGGCCCATCTGAGCTTTCATTTTCTCAAAGGCAGAGCAGGATACCCAGGGCTCGGTTTACACCCATCGCCATTTCTAGCCACTGGGGGACCATAGGAGAGAGAGAGAGAGAGAAAACACAGTAGGTGCAGAGAGGAAAGTAATGGAGAAGACATGTTGAGTAACAGGAAAAAAAGATGAAGATGGAAAAGAGAAGAGCTATAAGTCACCAAAAGTGTGTAGAGGAAACAAGATAAGAGCAGGAGAGAATGAGGCAGAAAGTGCAAGAAGTGTTGTACCGGGGGGTGGGTGAAAGCGAAAGAGCAAAAGGGAAGCGCTATAGGCACAAGCCAAGAAGAGAACATGTAGAGACAAAAAGAGAAACACAGAGAGAGAGAGAGAGAGAGAGAGAGGGTGAGGAAGGGAGGGAGAGGGAGAATCTACTCTTTTCCCTCTAATGGGTGAGTGAGCATTGGGAACAGTTGGCTGAGTCCATGTCAAGAGAAAAAAAGAGCCTAAACGAGAGCGGAGCTTTACATGCACAGTTTAGGCCTCTGCCACACCACTGTAGACAGCCGGCGCACTAATGGACAGCAAGCAGAGCGGTGAGGAAAGAGAGAGCAGGTACAAAAGAGACTCAGGGAGATGTTTCAATTTGAAAAAGGAAAAAAAACGAGTCCCTTGATGCTCTTTACTGTACGTCTCAGTGTAGCTGGATTCGCTGATGGAGTTGGCTTCCTCACTATCTGATAAATTGCAAACCGAGCAGGAAGAAGAAATACACATGGGAGATGCTTTTGATTAAAAAAAAACTCAACACTCATTTAGGGTAACTCACTGCTGCTGCTGTAGCTCTGTTTAATAGATGGCAGGGAGGAGAGGGAAAGTTACATCAAAGTGCTGTTGGTGATAGAAATGCATTAGATGTACACACTGCCCTGATGTTTGGAATTTCAAAGCTTCCACATTTTTGCTTCCTATCCTGGGATCTTGGTGTTTTTATTACTTTGAGGGTGTTTTTCTGCTAAGGAGAGCTGGTGACCGTGGCTGATTCTATTCAATAAAGCAAATGACACGAGCACTGCAAGCGCCTAGTTTCTCTGTTTAATGGACAGCAAAGCGAGGAGAGACAGAGGTGGGAGAACGTGTCTCCAAGCTAATTTAGTGTTTTCACTGGCTGGAGCTGGTTAGTGCTCACTTCAATGGACAGGAGGCAGAGGGAAATGCAGAGAGGAAGAGCAATAGAGTGGATTTTCTTTTAAAAGAATACCTACACAACATATTGCTGAGCGCTGCAGTAAGAAGTTTAATCAAAGTAGCAACAGATCTGCCAGTAGGGTGATTTTGATTTTCACCTGATCCTCCTAGTAGAGTTCATCTTGATTATTTTCTAGAACCAAAGGTAATTTTTTTTTAACCTGCATCTGCCTTGTAGAAAAATGTAAAAAGAAAATACCCATCTGTTTTAAGATATTGGAAAATGCCTGAAATAAGAAAGAACATTGGGAACAGGTGGGATTAACTCGCCAGAATGGCGGAATATTTTGTCTTGTTCTAATAAAATTTTTTAGCTTGGAGGAAGTACCCAGAGGCCCGTGTTTACCCGTCGGTAAATCTCTACTGGATGACTCACTACAGAAGGGTTAAAAACTTGGCAACTTTTCCCCTTTAGCGATTAGCTTAGCGCAGCGCCATTGCAACTATAAACCACTCTGGCTTGGCCGGGTCATCCTCCCCCAGCTCCAAACTCCCGTCAAAATTCGTCACGTCCAGTTTAAAAAACCAAGATGGCAACGGCCAAATTGCCAAACTCCAGGCTCAAAACGGCAGCTACGTCCATGATTTTTACCATCTGTGGTCTCAACTTGGTCCCAGTCCTTTTTAAGAAAGTCTAACTCAAGTGTTCATAAGTAAAATTTAAATCACGAATGCTTTTCGGGTCTCAGAGTAATTCCATAGGTTGTTTGCGCTTGTTATGCAGATGTATACTAGAAAGGGGAAAAATATTACCAGGAATGTCCAAAATGTCATTTTGGAGACGGTGCAATGTGTCCATGGGCGTTTCTCAATACCAAGAATGCAAACTACGGACTTGTGTTCTTGGGGAGAACGTTCTTGCTGGTTGTTCTTGAAGAATTAACTCGCAAGTTCACAAGCACAGAAAACGCTGTTAACAGTTTGAGACGATGCGTTCTTCCTGTTATTGCTCAACACCCCCAGCACAGAGACTACTTGTAGGGCTCCAAAATACCATCTAGAAATAAAAAACACAACAATATAACCACTGTGTATTAAAACAATCTCCGGACAAGAAAACCTCATAATGCTACAACTATTGCAATAATATTGAAAAATTAAGCTAATTGCACTTTAATTTTATTGTTTATGGTTTAGCTCAAACACCCCTTACTTATTCAAAAGAGTGGAACGCGATCCCTACTATTATTAGCGTATACGTTTAAGTAAGTTTAAATTAAAAAAATAGGCATATGCACTGGTGTGTCCTATGTGTTCCTATTAGTGTTATGTGGAATTATCATTTCTATATTATTGTAGTGCACTATGCCCAGGGAGATGGAAATTAGAATATCATTATAAAGGTTGGTGTCTCCCCTTTAGTCTACATAACATGTCATAGCAGGTTACCACTTTGTACACAACTGTTCATTTATCATAAAGACTGAAACTCAACTTCTAATAAATCAGAAAACAAATACACCGAAAAGAAACGCGTGTATCTCACTAATAATATACAGTGTGTGTGTGTGTGTGTGTGTGTGTGTGTGTGTGTGTGTGTGTGTGTGTGTGTGTGTGTGTGTGTGTGTGTGTGTGTGTGTGTGTGTGTGTGTGTGTGTGTGTAACTCCGAAAAGACAGTTACCACATATAAATTTACGGAACCGGTCTAAAAGACCTCCGGGGTCCTACAGCGGGATCTCCGAGTGTGACTGTCCGAGCGCCGATCAAGCGGCCCCGGCAGGCGTAAGCTGGCGGCCGCGTCATTTTATGGAGCTCCGAAAACTTTGGAGCAAATTGTCAATTCGGCAAAGATTTTCGCAAGACTGCCTATATTCGAAATATAAACCGTTCATTTCTCGCCTAAAATGTTCTCAGAAGTGAATTTAGTGATGAATAAGATGGCGAAAATTGTTAAAATTGTCCCGTTTTTTGGGCTGTCTATGTACTGGAAATCCAACCATCACTGAATGCCGAAATGAATGTTGGGATACAGGTGCAGCGAAGTTCATACAAGTTACCAACCGATGTATCCTCGGTAAATGGGCGTGTCAAGAATACATCCGGGAATTTTAACTGTTCTTGGCGAAATGCGAACTTGTGTATTGGGACCATAGACAGTATATAATGGACCAACAGATCCCGTTGCTCTGGACGGAGACCAGTGAAGGCTATTAGAAGCACTTTTCCGTTGATCTCTTGCTTCACTGCGCAGCCTCCAACTGACAGAGACAACGTAAATGTGACGTGAGCAACGTGTCTGAAAGTTGTAAGTCTTCTGGTAGCTGTGCCTCAATCATTTCCAATCTTACAGAGATAGGTAGGAGTAGGTGTATGTAAGGAGATAACATAAGCACAGGCTAATTATTGCTAACTAACATGCTAGTTAACATTAGTAATTAAACCTAAACAGCTAATGTAAGTCGAAACTGCCTGCGAGCTTCTCCTGTACTATACGGTAATTCCTCTACTGTGCGACAGTAAGTCACTTGGTTATGACACAATCGTTAGCTTATTTTTACAAGAACGTCTGCTACGGAGCTATAACGTGAGGTACAAGGTAATGGAGCCTTTTATACATTGTCGTGTTTCTTTAGAAATAAACAATGGACAAATGGAGTCTTTAAACGCTTCAGGTGTAAAGTTATTCGCAGTCAAGTGACGTAAAAAAAAGGCGGTCAGTGTAATGCTAACAAGAGGTGATCGCTTCGTAGCAACAAAATGGCGCCATCGGAGGTTTGCGTTCTGAAGCGAAGCTTACCCCCTTGATTGGGACAGTACTTTGGCAACACGAGATGATGTTTCACAGGAGAGAGAGAGAGAGAGAGACCAGTTTAGTTTCCTTGTCAATGTAACTGAATCGCTCTCTATTTAATGGACAGCAAACAGAGTGGAGAGGGGGGCAAAAAGGATATTCATCAAAATAGGGCTGGATATTGAAAAATGATACCTTGTACTGTGCCGCTCGCTCTACAGCATCTCTCTTTACCAGGGAGTAAAGTAAGCAGTGTGTGAGAGAGAGAGAGAGAGAGAAGGATATACACGGCAAATGCTTAAAAAGTGTCTCCTAGCCAATTTAGTGTTCCCATGCCACTGTAACTAAATAGCTCTCTGTTTTATTGACAAATTGTAGGAGAGAAGAGAGAGACAGAGATGCAAGAGTGATGAGTCAAATGAAAAACGAGTCGCTGGAGACGTAGGAATCCTCTCAACCTCATTTGTGAGCTCTGGTATTTACTGCTGCTATCAGATGTGGATTAGAGGCAGATCACGGAGGCAAGGCGTTTATCTCATTCACTCACACAGTATTATTAAATCATCACTGTTCTGGAGAAAGCTTCTATCTTTCCAGTTTGACGTTCTCCAACGACTAATTAGGTTGTTTAAAACAGCGTGTCGTGTCCAATATATCTTCGCGTCTAGTTTGGAACAAGAACATTTTTTTTTTTTTTTTTTTTTTTTTAACGTATTAGCCCTATCTTTCTTTTTAATGTCAGTATGTGGGTAGCTGATGTCTTGCAGTAGGAAAAAAAATGATGGCAGTGTTGGAAATGTGATGTCTTACATGTGCGATGTTAAATTAGTGATCTGTGAAGAAATATATGGGAGTTTAATCACAGTTTTAACACTTTGTCCCTTATTTAAAAAAAATAACTAAACAAAAAAAACTGAAATGTGCAATTTCTTTTGCATTTTCCACTGCATTTATCACACATTTGTCATTTTAATATGCATTGAAATTATTGTATGACTGTAGATAGTATTAAGCCACATTATACCGTATTCATTGTCATTGAATGACAATGTCATTGTAGCAGTGGGAAATATAAGAATTCATATTATTGGCCATCTCTAGAGGGCTGGGTATAGCTTTATTTTACAGGTCGGTCATTTCTTAATGTGCAGGGAGTTTCCTGCAAAGATCTATGTAATGTGGTACCAATTATAAAGACAATAGAAATGTATTGAATATACGACTTTATTCTCCATGTCTATTTCCCTCTAAACAAGTTTTGCATGTTCAGCTGACCTGCTGTGCACTGACTGAAAGACTTCCGTCTACATAAGTAATTAACTGGATTTAGATTTTTGGAAAATTACCAGTTAAACACTGACTACGTTTACATGCACATAATATTCAGGTTTCTGCCCTTATTCCAAAATAGACGATATTCTGACTAAACTGTTTACATGGCCAATGAAAGGGAATATTCCACTAATATTCCCGTTTACATGTAGCTGTGCAAAATACGATTTTCTTTTCCTAAGTTTACCAGGGGTAGCGGACTTGCTGGACCGTGCTAACACACCGTCCCTCTTTCATTCCTTCAACCAGCTTCTTGAAAAGGTCGGCGTAGCGATGTGTGCAAATCTCAAAAAACCTGTTGATATCCAAGTCTTTGATAATGTTTAAAGGAGCCCTGCCACACAAAACCGTTTTTACGTGCATTTTTTGAAATATGTTAGGTCCATATGTGGTTGTGTTATGTTGTGAATGTGAAAATGAACTGCTACCTCCTTTGTCAGCTTTAGCCACTGAACAGAAATAAGCGGAGAAATCAGGCCAATTACAAAAGCTGGTCAGTCTGACATCATGTTGCCTGAGCTCATTACTATTTATGAGCTCCCCCAGTTGCGCTGGGTAAAGGATTCTGACAACCAGTCTCTCATTGGCTAGCTGTTAGCCAATCAGAATCAAACAGCTTAGCTTGTTGAATATTAATGAGAACTGGCAGAAATCGAGCTGAGTCTTCCTGTAGGCTTTCTATACCACGCTAGAATGGCTTGAAACAAGGTAACCAAGGCATTTTTTTTCCACAAAAAAATGTTAGAGTCCATGGTAAATGGACTGTTCTTATATAGCGCTTTTCTAGTCTCAACGACTACTCAAAGCGCTTTAACATTGTACAGGAACCATTCACACACATTCATACACTGTGGCCGAGGCTGCTGTACAAGGTGCCACCTGCTCATCAGATAATCAGTCACACACATTTACACTCCGATGCGCAGCAGCGGGGGCAACTCGGAGTTCAGTGTGTTGCCCAAGGACACGTCGACATGGGACTGCAGGGCAAAGGATCGAACCACCAACCTTCCGATTGGCAGGAAATCGCTCTACCACTGAGCCACAGCCGCCCCATTGTAGTGGTGTTTCTCATTATCGGGTCTGCAGCCTTGCAAACTGTTGGATAGATGGTTTGTGTACAGCAATCGTAGCAACACACAGAGCTGACCATAAGCCTGCGGTAAAAAACCCGATTTGAGACGCACTATACTATTGTATAGTATTGCGTAGTTCTTTCCAGGAAACTTAGCAGGAAATTATTAACCCCTAAAATGAACATAATCAACCTGACCTCTAGATGGATGACTCTAGAGTTGGTTGTGAGGGTAAAAACACTTTGCATAGTCCATATGGCACTACATCCATTTAGTTAGGCTTTATTACATTGAACAAAGGGATGTCGGTGTCAGTGTAGAGGATACACTGGCAAAGGAGTTGATGGAGAATAGTTCTGTTTTTCCACAAATTCTGAAAAGTTTGTGCTTCTTTTAGGAGGAATCTGTGGGACTGTCTGATGTATTTACAAGAGTATGGAATCAATAAAGCAAAACAAACACACACTATAGCTATGATTATATTAGAAACCACTAGAGCACATCTGCAGTGCAGCAAGGTTACCAAGTTCAAACCAGCCTGATCCTGTCAGTCTTTGCTCCTCACACACACACACACACACACACACACACACACACACACACACACACACAGAGAAGGGTAGGAAAATTAGTCAATGAAAGTGCTCACAGGAGAACATAACATGTTGGTTTGGGAGTGATGTGGTGTGAGATAAATGGAGGAGAAAGGAGGGGGGAAACAGGGTAGTGAAGACAACAGATGAAGAAGGGAATCCAGGCATCACTCCACTGGGAACCACAGCTCCAGCCTTCCTTCAGGTCAGAGCAGTCTACCACTACAGAGAAAACACTGCCTCACACCCTCCCTACACACACACACTCTCTCTCTCTCTCTCTCTCTCTCTCTCTCTCTCTCTCTCTCTCTCTCTCTCTCTCTCTCTCTCTCTCTCTCTGTGTGCGCTACCTCCTGGAGCCCATCAGAGTGTGTGTGTAACTGCATGTCATGCATCTACAGTGTGTGAATGTATGCATGCCTGAGCATAATCTGTGTGCATGTATGTGGGTGTCTGTGAAGTTAGATGACTAACTGGTTTATTATAAATCCCTGAATATTCATTTATTTTGAATTTTTTTTAAAAAGACTGAAAAGACTTTTAAAAAAAAAGCAATAAAAACAAAATCCTAGTGAAAATTGGATTTGCAGCGCAAGCATTTAACTATTTCTCCTTTCTTTCCTCACTTGGAGGGACGGTGGTGCATAATCAGCAGCTCATTTGAGTTTTCCCATTTTCCTCTTCACTTTATATTATGAGAAGCATTTCTTGAGCTATTTAAGAAACTACTACTTTGGGATGCATAGAGACATAAAATCAAATGAATTATTTTTGGGTAAAAAAGTGTGTGTGTGAAAAAGGTAAAGAGGCTGGTTAATAAGGCATTAGTGGTCCTACTGTGCTTTGTCACTTTGCGTCTCATTAAAGGCTGTTGTAGCTCTGCTAAACTAAATGGATATACAATAGCTATTGCCTAACAACAACACACACACATTTACGCTCCCGGAGAAATTGCCCAGTCAGCAACAACGTCCAATCAAGAGCTGTTTAAAAAGACGGAGAGAGCTGTTTAGGTGTGCGTCTGCATGTGCGTGTTTTGAAGAGCAAGAAAAGCATTTAAAGAGGTGTTGCTCCTGTTAACAAATCAATAACCTTTTAGTTTAGCTGCCATTATTTTTGTGTGTGTGTGTGTGTGTGTGTATGTGTGTATGTAAACTAGGTTCCACATATTTTGCATTCCAAAATACTAAATTTGCTTATATCTGTAAAGATACAAAGTTATTAGTAGACAGTCATTACTTCAAACATGCAACAAAATACACTGTTGCCAGTTTATGAGGTACACCTAGCTAAAACTAATGCAGTCTAATGCAACAGTTCTGCAAATAACCTACCTACCTATCGGTTTCTTTAAAACCGTTTTAGAGAGGTGCTGTTATATGCTGCATTATACTGACATTATTTTCTCTACCCCATTTATATAAATGAGGGTAGGCCAAATAATAGAAACACCTCTGAGTGTATTTCATATATTTGCAATAATTATGAAATGGGTTATGTGTAAAAGGTAAAAAGCGGAGACTGGCTGGCAGGTAGCGTTCGTGTGACGGCGGTGCAGAGGGCAATAAAAAATGCATACACTGCTATTTATGGATCAGAAATTTCAGTGTTATGTGAGGGCGGACCAGCTCTTCACTCTCGCAAGGATCCTGGAGGGAGCCTGGGAGTATGCCCAACCGGTCTACATGTGTTTTGTGGATTTGGAGAAGGCGTATGACCGGGTCCCCCGGGAGATACTGTGGGAGGTGCTGCGGGAGTATGGGGTGAGGGGGTCTCTACTCAGGGCCATCCAATCTCTGTATGACCAAGGTGAGAGCTGTGTCCGGGTTCTCGGTAGTAAGTCGGACTCGTTTCAGGTGAGGGTTGGCCTCCGCCAGGGCTGCGCTTTGTCACCAATCCTGTTTGTAATATTTATGGACAGGATATCGAGGCGTAGTCGGGGTGGGGAGGGGTTGCAGTTTGGTGGGCTGGGGATCTCATCGCTGCTCTTTGCAGATGATGTGGTCCTGATGGCATCATCGGCCTGCGACCTTCAGCACTCACTGGATCGGTTCGCAACCGAGTGTGAAGCGGTTGGGATGAGGATCAGCACCTCTAAATCGGAGGCCATGGTTCTCAGCAGGAAACCGATGGAATGCCTTCTCCAGGTAGGGAATGAGTCCTTACCCCAAGTGAAGGAGTTCAAGTACCTTGGGGTTTTGTTCGCGAGTGAGGGGACAATGGAGCGGGAGATTGGTCGGAGAATCGGGCGCAGCGGGTGCGGTATTGCATTCAATCTATCGCACCGTTGTGGACGAAAAAGAGAGCTGAGCCAGAAGGCAAAGCTCTCGATCTACCGGTCAGTTTTCGTTCCTACCCTCACCTATGGTCATGAAGGCTGGGTCATGACCGAAAGAACGAGATCCAGGGTACAAGCGGCGAAATGGGTTTCCTCAGGAGGGTGGCTGGCGTCTCCCTTAGAGATAGGGTGAGAAGCTCAGTCATCCGTGAGGAGCTCGGAGTGAGAGCCGCTGCTCCTTTGCGTCGAAAAAGGAGCCAGTTGAGGTGGTTCGGGCATCTGGTAAGGATGCCCCTGGGCG
Organism: Perca flavescens; assembly: GCF_004354835.1. Lineage (NCBI taxonomy): Eukaryota > Metazoa > Chordata > Actinopteri > Perciformes > Percidae > Perca > Perca flavescens. The sequence goes on from NC_041350.1 coordinate 22,596,066, forward strand.
CCTCCCTAGGGAGGTGTTCCAGGCACGTCCAGCTGGGAGGAGGCCTCGGGAAGACCCAGGACTAGGTGGAGGGATTATATCTCCAACCTGGCCTGGGGAACTCGGGATCCCCAGTCGGAGCTGGTTAATGTTGCTCGGGAAAGGGAAGTTTGGGGTCCCCTGCTGGAGCTGCTCCCCCCGCGACCCGACACCGGATAAGCGGACGTGGATGGATGGATGGATGGATGGATGGTGAGGGCGGACCGCATGGTACTTTATAACTGTGTGTGTGTGTGTGTGTGTGTGTGTGTGTGTGTGTGTGGCAGTGCAGCAGTGCAGCAGAATGTGTGTGTCTGCATATGTGTGCGTACAATGAGCATTTGACTGCTAAAGACCTAAAGAGCCATGAATCAATACTGCTAATGAGAGTCTTAGAGCTGGGAGAGGAGGGATAGAAAACCTCTCACCCCTGTTCTTTCAATTTGTCTTTCCCACCTTCTTCCCTCCCTTTTTCCCCCTCCTCCTCTCTTCTCTGTGTCGCTCTCAGTCCATATGTTTCTTTGCTCTCGTTCCACCTCCCATTTGTGGTTTGCACCATTTTGTTGCTTTCACTCCTCCCTCCCTCTCTCTCGCCTTTCCCTCCATTTCTTAGACCCACAAGTAGGCGTCAGGTGGTGGTAAACCGTACCATCATCTCCTCCTCACAAATGCACTTTGCTCCGCTCCTCCACTCTGACAAATTGAATATTCCCTCTAAACACTTTTTTCCAGGAGCGGAGGCATCTCATGTTCTGCTTCCATGGATCCACAAACCTAACGTCAGGGCCCCTAGACTCACAAACAGCCTGTTATCTGCGCAGACATATCAAAATCTGTATGCCTTAAAGGACCATAGCGGGGTGGGTTTGCAAGTTTTAGCTCCTCATCTACAAATCATTTAGACTTAACGTTGTTGCAGCCAATTTTCAAATGCCTCTTTATACTGTTTTTTTCATTCTTTTCCAGCAATTCCAGACACCCATTGTTTTCTGTTCACTTCTGTGCACCATAAAGAATTCATTAACTCTGGAAACTTGCTTATGTGTTGTAATCCATCACAGCAAACATCAAGTCTGCATTCATTTTTTATCAGTGTTATATTAACAGAGCATGGTAATAAAAATTTTAAGCACAAGTGTGTTGGAAATTCTGCACTGCATCACAACACGGTGGAACAAGTATTTTTGGGCCCATTTCACCAACATTTTATTTGCAACATGATGAAATAATTCCCTAATGGCATACTTGCAACATTCACACAAGCATGCCACAGCCCTGTTCTCCCAAATGTATTACCTGAAATTTGTCATTTGTGAAACTTGGCTGACACACTTAATGTTTAATCTTAGAGATTACACTCAAGCAAAATTCTGCATTGATCTTGTAGCAGATACTGTTATGTTCAGATAGATGCCTGGAACAGTAAAATAAACACAAATTTTGGTTTGCAAAATGTTTGCATGTGATGTAAAGTGATTTTATATTGCAGTACTTGGGCTTAAACATGCAAAACAGCTGGCATGGTCCTTTAAGAAAAAACAGCACCTATCTAATAAAGCAGTTACAGAGTTGCTGATTAACACAGCCAGATGAAAAAGGAGGTGGGGATGGAGAAATGATAGTTTAGATACTGGGTTGCTCAGAGGTGAGGTGAGTTTGATAAATGGCTGACTGGGCAAAGCATAGTTTAGAGTTATTAATAAAACACAGACGCTGTATCGATCCATGACACAGGCGGGGCTCAGAGCCGGCAGATATGCTCTCTCTGATATAGATTTACATATGGGCCCTGTTCTCCCGTATAGATTTAGTGGCAAAGCTCAGAGTGTTTCTTAGGCTTTGACTGATTAGGCCTGTCCAATCTGCTAAATTTAGGAGAAGAGATAGAAATGAGTAGGAGAGGATGAGAGACTGATGTATTTACTGTACATGAAAAGAAGGGAGAGGGGAGATGCTCCCCCCCCCCCCCTCCACTCCCAAATCACCCCTGTACGTGCGGAGAGCTAAGCAGACCGGACAGGTGTCAGCGGCACAATGAAGTCTCCCTCCCAGTGAAGCTATCAAGGGGTAGAGCTGTCGGCATTTAGTCAGAACTCCTAATCATTTCTTCCTGACTCCTACAACTTTCAGACCGTCGTCGCTATTCATCATCCTCTGTGAGACATCTCAGGAAGAAGTTCTTAATTTACTGTGATTATGACAGTGTTTGCATATAAATTGCTGGTAATGATTACGGCCGTAATTTGGAGGGAGGAGAAACCGAGAAGAGAGAATTTACTTATTTTTTTTTTTTTGTCTTTGTCTTGAGGAAGAAGTAGAAGCGTATCCCACGGCTTAAGTTCCCCGTTACTTACACACACACACACACACCAACATAAGCACATGCACGGTCCATCTTCGTTTCCCCCATGAAGGCACGTGCAGGGGTCCAGGGATCACCCAGAATGCTTTGCCCTGCATTGTTGAGCTCTTCCTTTCAGTGCATTAGAGGGGGGTGAGAGGCTCTTCTTTGCCAAAAGATGGGTCAAGCCCTTTCACTGCCAGCATCCTTCTTTCACCCAGGCCTCTGTCTCCCAGGGCAACTCTTTTTCTTGTTCCCTTGCATGTGTGTTTATCTCTCGGTGTGTGTATGTGTGTGTGTGTGTGTGTGTGTGATTTGAAAGAGGAACATGAAAGGGAACAGCAAGCTCGATGACTCTCTGCCAAATCTTCTCCAATTTCCTCTCCACGGCTAATCTGATTGGCTCCTCTGATGCTCCGACGGTGAAAGGAGAGCAGGATTGGATGATGCCGGCAGGAATTGAGCAGGCAGTGGGCCGGACTTGGCTGGGAATGTTTGGGATGAGGCAGGAATTTGGGCAAATTTCCCCCTATAGGACTCTTTCGGGGAATCACTATGTGTATGTTGATGCTTCAGTATAGTGAGTATGTTTAGAGCATCCCTTTGAGTCCCTCATTTGTGTTTGTGTGCGTCTGCAGTTTCACATGACCGTCCGGTTGGATTGAAGGGCAGAGGAAGCTTTTGATTTGGGGGGGAATAAAAGGCAGAGAGGCCAGGGGAGCAAATGAGAGAACTATCTCTGTTCACCCGATTTAGGATTACCAAGAAAAGCAGGGGGGCTGTCGGAAAGAGGGGGAGGTGGAATGACAGAAAAGAGAGAAACACAGGGAATTAGAGATGTAGAGGAAACAATGAGCCCCGAGTGAATCAGACTGAGCAAACCAAATCGAGGGGGATGTTGGGAATCTGAAGCAGGCTAATAGGCAGGTAGGTTTAAAGTACGTGGCCAGATGAAAATCCTGGAGAGCTTTTTTTTCCTGCTCCGGCCATCCAAACTTGAAGTGTAACTGACTTGATGTACACCAAATGGCAACAGTACTAAGTCTAGAGCTATGCTAGCAGCTCTGTGATGCCGTACTTAGGCACAGCATTGCTTTGAGCTAAATGCTAACGTCAGCATGCTAACATCGTCACAATGGTGATACTAACACTTTGTTTATCCTGTTCCTATTCTTAGTTTAGTTAAGTTAGCATGCTATTCGCATATACAGTTTAACTTGATGTTGGCTTTAGATGGAAAGATAAGGGATTACCAACTCATCCCAAGGCTAACATGAATTTATGTGCCAAATTTCATGACAATGCATCCAATGAAATGTCAAGACATTCCACTGAAAACCACAAATGTCAACCTCATTGTGGCACTAGGGGAACATCCGTAGGATTCATCCTCTGGGGATCATAACTGTCA